>NW_026623294.1:1816679-1963840 GCF_030028575.1 Malurus melanocephalus | reverse complement strand
TCTGTTAAACGAAGACTGGGTGAGAATTGATAACCTAATGTGTTCTTTATGTTTTAACTGGGCACTCCTGAAATCTAGGAGAGCAACAGGTAGTCAGGAAAGTAAAACAACTACAAAATAAGGCAACTGTAATTTTGGATGCTTTTCTGAAACATTAATGAAATCTTATTAGTTATGGATTCTCATATCATTYTCAGCACCTGTTGAGTAGACACTGYTGTGTTCTTGAAGTGAAGGAACATGAAATGTTCTTTTTTTCTTCCTGATTCTTTTTTTCTGCTTGATCATTATCCCAATCTATTTCATTATAGAAATCCACAGCAGTGTAACGAAATTGTGGGAACTGGTGGTTAATGGGATGTTTTGTCTCAAACAGCATTGCTGCTATCCAGACTTAATGCATCAGTAATTTTCCACTTGGATAACTCAGCTGAGTAATCCTGGGTTTGGGGACTGCTGTAGGCACCTGCTTGATAGCAAGACAGGGAAGACATGCATGTGTTTAGTGTTGCTTGTTGGTATTTAACACCTATTGCCAGGATATGATTTGCTAAAGGATGTCCTCGGACATTATTGGCATAAGCCATTCCTGTCTGCTGAAGCTTCATTATGCCTCTTGCACTGGACCTTTGGTGGTYTGGAACACCTGTTATAAGCCATGATCAAGAAAGTAACCTGGCATCAACCAAGCCGTGAGTAACCCCAGGAAAAAAGGTCATGACATTTACTGGCGTAGCTAAAAGTAGGAAGTGGTATTAAATTTGAAAAACTTAAATTAGTGCATGCAAAATGTATTACAAACCATGACTCCAGTTTATCTACATGGAAAACAGATAATGGACGGTAACAATGCAATCTTTTGTACATAGTGCCAAAACTTTGGATACAACCTCTGATAGTGAAATCTCTGTGAGAAATTACTGTCACAGTTTCTTCTGATCYGTATCTATGTTTCAGCTGAAAGATATGCTACATTAACTGCTGTAAAGTTCCTAGCAAAAAACTCTGCCTTGCTGTAGACTTATGCATTATGCCAATGTTTTTATCTTGTATGTGGTTTGATAGCTGTGGSTCCAGGAATTCTTTTCTGATTTTCATCCTGCCTTTGTAGAATTTATTTCTAATACTTTATTTCTAATAATAATTTCTAAATAATTTATTTATTTCTATTATTATTTGTAATACTTTTGTTTCATAATCTTGCTAAATAGGCTTTTTCCATTAAGTTCTAATGMTCCTTGCCAAAATTAGAAAAGGTAGTGTGAAATTCTCCTAAAGCTCTAGGAGTTATGACTTAAGATACTAATAGAAATTTATGAAGGAATCAGATGCAGGTGTATATGCCGGAGGCACACAAACTACTTGGCATTTAGGAGGTAGTAAGAGGGCAAATATATATGGCAAATTACTAAGTGGTCCCTCCAAATTCCAGTTTATTTTCCAGGTATGTCTCTGTGTTCTCCTTATGTTTTCATGACCCATATTAAGCAAACTGAAATAAAACCTTACTTAAAGCCTTTAAATTTGATAAGACACCTCTACATTGTCCTGATATAATAAGATTGTTGTAGGAATTCTTGGATGATTGGCAGCATGGACAAGCAAAGAAGTATTCTCCAGTGACTATGCAAATGAAAACTTCTTTAGAGGTAAAGCTCTTTGGACTTCCCTTTGAAAGTCTCCTCCAGTACTTAAAGGTTTCTAATATTGATAGCCCAAAGCTAAGTTACATTTCTTCCTTTAYTGTTTCTAGAATCACAGAATTGTTTAGGTGGAAAAGACCTCTAAGATCATTGAGCCCAACCATTAACCTGGAATTTCAAAATCCACCACTAAACCATGCCCCTAAGTGTCACATCCACAAGTCCCTTAAATAACTTCAGGGACAGTGAACTCAACCACTTGTGTAGCCTGTTCCAGTGCCTGGCAATCCTTTAGGTGAAGATTTTTTTTCCTAATAGCCAATCTAAAACTCTGGAAGAACTTGAGGCCAACATCCACGCACYACAACCTCCTTTCAAGCAGTTGTAGAGAGTGATAAGGTTTCCCCTGAGCCTCCTTTGCTCCAGGCTAACCAACCACAGCACCCTAAGCTACTCCTCAAAGGACTCATGCTCTAAACCACTGACCACCTTCGTTGCCCTTCTCTGGACAGGCTCCAGCACCTCAATGTCTTCTTGTAGTAAGGGGCCCAGAACCGGACACAGCACTCAAGAAGTGGCCTCACCAGTGCCAAGTACAGAAGGACAATTGCTGCCCTGGTCCTGCAGGCCACACTATTCCCCATACAAGCTATTGACCCATCCTATTTTATTTTTAAGCACTTGCTTTTTTGCTCTTCACCTAGACTATCTTCAGGAATATTATTTTTCTCCTTTTCAAATTCTTTTGACTACTCATATTCCCAAAACCAGTTTCCTCAGKTGTTTGCACTAATTTTTTCTGACAGCCACAGAATTGCATTAAACTGTGCCTGTAAACTGGGAATATCAGATTCAACACAAGAGGCAGTACCATCACCACAGGCAGCCTCTGTGGTTTTGCCAACAGAATAATTTAAGGCATTTAAGGGCCAGTTATCTGACACTGGATTTGTGCTTCCCTCTCATGATCTGACTCCCACTTCGGCACTTCTGCAGATAATATTTAAATAGGTTTCCTAGCACCTGTTTTCAGTGTATGTGATTGCAGYTTTCAGTTTCAGGACTAAAATCTGTGTGGTACTTACCTGAAAAAGAAACAGTAGTTATGTTTAACTAATATCTGACTTCTGCAAAAATATTTAGGTATTAAAGATATCACAGGAAGAAATGCCCACTTATGTCTGAGATGGGGCGCTTCTATGGAAAATTAATAGCAACCCTTAAGTATCTCTAGAGGTGTATCTGCATTTTTGTTATTAGTATGCACTACCTTTTGACTACATAATTAATTATGTGAAAATTAATGACTTTACTGTGACCATTGCCAGGAATTGAGCACAGATTAGCACTTACAAACACAAGTGTGCATTTAGATTTAATAAAGCAATCCAGCTTATGTTTTGTCTTTACCTGAGCAAGTCCCAAGGAGGTTTGTTCATCCAGCAAGCTGGCGCAGTTTACACATGTGGCTCTTAGAGGGCTAAGTTGTCTCAGCAGCTTTGATCTGCTTTGCCTAGGTAATAATTTCAACTCCTTACCTTGATGAATGGCTGAAAGCATGTATTTCAGAGATTTGTGGAGGACAGAGTAAAGTATTGATGGAAAGTTCACATCTCCACATAGTTCTTCAGTAATAAGAGGAGGGAAATGCCAGCAGGTATGAAGTGGACTGATTTACGTTTCCCTTCCATTTGTCTTSCAGTGTAGATATCTTCCTGTGATGGCCTCCTGCTAGATCACCATGTTCTAAAATTTCTGACCATTTTAAGCCTACTTTTAGTATTTTTGCTTTCTTTTGTCTAMTATTTTACTGGTATCACCTTTTTTAGACCTTATTCTCCAGCCTGTCTAGCCATTCATCTTTACTATAAGATAAGATGCTTTTTGGGGTAAATCACAGCTTTGACTATATTTATGAAACATCCTGTAGGCCTGCAGGTCTGCTAAGCTAAATAATGATTAAAAATTAAAATAAGAGCATAGAAAGAGAGAAATGTGACAAAGGAGAAAAATGAGCTTAGAAATGTGACTAATGAGAAAAATGAGCTCAATCTTTGTATCTCAGCTTCACCAGCTGGGAGACTTTTAATTGGCAATATAAAATCAGGACTGAAATATACACACACCAAGTATTTGACCTAAATGTGTGGTGTTAACTAAAATAATGAGAAAGTGATGATGACTGCTAATAGAGTCTCCATGAGAGAGTACAGTGTGTATTTTCTGATGACCTAAATTCTAAATGTAATCTTTGAGCACATTTAAACAACACAAAGACCTAAGAGTTTGATGTCAAAATACACTTGATGACAGACGTATAGGAAAAGGACTTTTTTTATTTTTCTTTAATTGACTCATTTCTAGATTACAGTTGATTCYAAGCTGTGTCATAGCTTCCACTTATAAAAAAAAAAAAAGCTCATTCATCAGGTTTCTGTTCTTTTTTCTTCAAGAATTGCAAGCGTTTCAGTGAGAGTTATACACTGCAGACTATGTTTATACCTATATGAGAAAGAAAAGGGGCAGGGGGAAAATGAGTGGAATGAACATTAACTTAAACATTTAAAATCATATTATGTAGTTTGCTTATGAGACAATCCAGGCTCATAATACAATGGAATGCAATTCTTCTATCTGTTGAAAAGGTTTAACTAGGAATTTTAAGAGCTTTTATGCACATTTTTCTTACCTATACATTAAATACACCTATTTGAAATATTTCATAGTGACAATAGAATATGTCCTGATACATGGCACTAGGAAATTCAACATTAACTGTTTGTCATGTCTTACAGAATCGAATTTGCACACAGAGAATGTAAGAATAGTTAATACTTCATCAGACTGCTGATATTTAAATCACCCATTGCTCACTTGTTTGAATCTYTGTATTTTATTCTTTGCTTCTGTTGAATATGGTCTTCATATATCTATATGAAGCTTTTTGCTGAAACGTATATCTTGAATCACACATTATTCAGCTTATTGCTCAGGTCTTTGGAAATACTCTTGTCTGCTTAAGGGACACCCCCCTCCCCCCCCAACCCCAATCCAAACCACCCTAAAAAGCTATTCAGGCAGCTAATAATATTCTATTAAGACAATTAAAAGTGTTATTTTGGCATTTAGCAATTAGATCAGTGTTTGTATSTGGCAGGCACCCCCAGGAGTGGGAATGCACATCTGGAGTAGAAGGTGCAAAATGTCATGTGTTTCTAGGAGATKAAGCTATTTTCCCTGCCTCTATGATAATAGATTTGCTGCTTGTTCATTATTAACACTCATCAATTCCTGGACTTTCAGCTGCAGTCCCTGAGCATGTGCATTAWTCTGTTTTTACTTAATCATGGATTCCACAAAAGTCATGTATGAGTTAAAATAAAACTATTTTTTTCCACAGCTGAGCGGWACGACTGGATTTACTACTCTGTTCTGTGAAAGGAGACATAAGTGGTAGTTTGCTGGGAATGGGAAGGTCTTGGTGCCTTTTGGGCATTTCTGGAGTAGGGGTGATGGATCAGGCTTCTCAAAGGAGCTTTTCATACCTTGCATACACGACATCTTGCACAACTAGTCCCAGTGGGATTTTTGCTAAGCTACTGAAAGCAGCKCTGGTCTGGAAACACGCAGGAGCAGAGAAGGTTGGTGTGAACTTTCATGCCAAAAAATCCTGAAGGATTTATGCAATTCTAGGATGAAGTACTTGCTAGGTAGGATAGTTTTCAGATCCCAGTTGTGAAACACCTAAATCTCACTGAAATCCTCATATAGGAGCCTGAATTCCTTCTTTGCACACAGCTTTCGCTGACCACACCAGAACGTGACTTTCTCCTACACGCTGGAGCCGAGGCAGACACTAACATTCTGGGAGTGTTTAGTTTCATTTCTGGCTACAGGTTTCCTCAGCTGGCTGGTTCTCAGGACCTCCTTTGGGACGGTGTCATCCCTGAGGGAGCGCGGCCTGTTTGCAGCGCCATGGCAACGGCGCGGCGGGCACAGGCCCGGCGGGGCCCGGGGCCCGGGAGCTGCCGCCGCCGCTGCCACCCGGGGTTTGAGCTCCGCAGGCGGGCTGGGCCGTGCCGCTGCGGATGCGGGTGCGGGTGCGGGTGCCGGTGCCGGCCGCACGATGCACACCAAGAGGCTCACCACCGGTACGTCCCCGCAGTGCTGGGCTGGCTCCGTGCCGCACGGGGGCTCGGGCCCCTCGGGGGCGGCCTCAGGTACAGAGACGGTGACACTGAAGGGGCATTTCGAACTGACGGGTTTAAAACTTGCCCGGCAGAATTCATCGCTGCGATGAGAGAACTTTACTCCCTTCAGATGGCATCACTAAAGATAGGATATTCTCCTAGAATGAATGAGATTTGATTATTCGGGAACACAATTGAATCTTTTTTATTTTATCACGATTTGATTATTATCAAACAGTATTATCCAACATTATCCAGTATTATCCAGTATTATTATTATCCAACAGTATTATTTGCTGTTCAAAACTTTGAGAGTCTCATATATAAATCTGTATTTTCATTAAACGGTGCACCAAGCTTCTAGTAATCAATTTTGCRAAGAAAAGCTAATACGAAGTTAACTGATAGGTATGAGGAAGAATATAGTTAAATAATACTTGCATTGTATTTAAATGATTCTTGTGATAGTTAACCTTTTCATGAACAGGTCAGCATTACTGCATATTCTAAGTTTATATCTTCAGAACTAAGTTATCTTATTTCAGATCTCCCAGGACAGTTGTCATGCCTCACTACTTTTTGTTTCTGTATTGTAGTTGTAGTTGAACCAGCTTTACTGTATTGCTTGGATAACTTATGATATTTAATACCTTTTTTTCAGAACCTCCATGTGTAACAGAAGAAATGTTTGTAAGTATGCTTTATAAGGCTTGGTCATTATTTTCATTGTGCACCTATAGAGCAAAAAGAGCAAAACCCCATTTTGGAGACTGCTGTCTGTTTTCTCAATTCTTTCCTTTTTAAGTATAGACTACTGTGTAACTCCCTAAAATTTTGTCAGACAAAATACTTAGTTTGAAAATAATTAGAAAAAAAGTAACAGGAGACTATGGAGGATAAAGATGAAAATGGAAGAGAACTACAATGAGGAAAGGAAACAAACAACTGGAAGGTTCAATGTGACAAGTTTAACAATCATCTCCTTACTCTACTTTTTCTGCCTTTTGCTCATAGCTCGTTGTAGGATTTCCCTGATGTTTGTCTTCTTGTTTGAAAGGTATTTATGTGTATCTGTTACCTCATGTGAAATGCCACCCTAAATATTACAGCTCAGGTAATGTTTGCCTATTCCCTGTTTTGGATGCCTTTGTCACTGTGTATTTTAAAGTGTAACTGTGTTGTTACTRCTTTTGGGAACTTGTATGTACTATTTTATTTATAATATTTATTACTATAAACAGTACCAACATAAGCATAAGTTTTGGACCAAATTTTAGCACACCTTAAACTCCAGTTGCAATTCTAAGGCAGCTTTTCTCGTGATAATTTGTACTGTGCAGCAGGAATGATGGCACGGGAAGAAATGAAACCAAATGCTTTCTGACACAAAAATCTAAGCTACAGTACTGTACATGCAACTCCATAACTTATAATGTGCACATAAGAAAGTGCAGCTATGATTTCAAATGAAAATAAGACTGTCTTCAAAAAACCTATAAAAACCAGAAGAAAGTGTATCATGTGTAGATGCAGTGAGGTCAAGCAATAAAGCTTGCATTAATAAGATCATAAACATTAATATTTATTAATCAACCACTGTGTTTACATTTCTTGCTACTGTATGGAACCATAGAGAATTATATCCTTGGGAAATAAAACACATGWTACCTGAAGAGCTTATACTTTAGGTGGTAATAAATTACTTGTTTTGTCTAAGTCCTTTRAACCAATAAGATACCTTCATGTTCTATTATCATATCTAAGCCTATCTTGAGATTCATCCTTGTCARTGTCAAACCAAACAAGGCTAATTATAGATTGTTTCTAATTTATTTATTTTCTTAATTGTGTTAACACTTGCTGAATTGACATTTCTGGATCTGATTGCATATCAGCATTGGTGAGAGGATTCGATGTTGATTACAAAATGGATTAGACACTGGTAAATTCTTGTGTTTAATCAGTGCCCAAACATCTCTACGTCCATGGCACTGCAATTGCATTGGGCCATGGGCCTGTGATCCAAATGAAGCATGAAAGCCTTGCTTTCAGCACTGCAGTGTTTTCTGGRAACAAGCGTGATCTACTTTGCCTCTCCTGCATCAGTCATAACAGCAACCACAAGCACTAAGGAATGAATGCTGGCAGACTAGGGCCAGACAAACACCACCAGGTCTAGTCCTGGCTTGTCACACATGTTATCTCAGATTTCTTCCTTATCTAGCACAAACTGTCTCTTCTTTAGGTTAGACTGCTGGGGTTTGGATCAAGATACTGCCTGCCTACACATGATACCAAGTATGCTGTGCATAACCTCTCTTTAATGCTATTCCTCACTAGCACAGTTCAATGCTATGAGCTTAAGAAAGAGAAAAAAGATTTGTGTTACACCACCTTTGCTGCTATTGGTAAATACATTAAATTTCAGTGGATTYTCCTTGCCTTGCAAGGCTGAAATTGTAGAATAATCAGGAAAGTTAAACTACTAAAAATTATTTGTGTCTTCATTATACTGAAGATATATCTGAAGACCAATGGAGTAATGTTCCAGTTTTACCCTGTGTTGAATTGAAATGGGGATSGTAGAGATATTGAGTACAGTAAAAGTAAGTTGGAGCTATACTTTTGGTTTTGTCAACAGCAAAAATATTCAATTTCTAGTCTACAGTTTTTGATTCATGTTAGCAGGATTTAAAATGCAGGGGTCAGAAAGGATGCAAAAACACCTGCAGAGGCAGTCTTTACTTCTGATGAGGTCAACAGGAAGCCTCCCAGTTGTGTCAGATTCAAACAATGGCATACACTGCTTGCTTGCTGAGCCAAATTATAGGTCAGTGAGCTCTCATTTCCAGTGTTTCCAATGTTCCCCAAACATTGCCCAAAATATCCCCCAGCAGCAGTGTGAGAGCAGAAGGTGGCCCTGGTGAAATATTACATTCTTCCCAAGTGCAAGAAAGAAAGGTACAATATGGGGAATTTCTATACTGTTAGTATATGCACATTTTTTCAAAAATAAACATGCAGATTTTCAGCATCTAAAAGCTGTTTGGTTAATGAAGGCTTTATCTATAAACATACTGKCAAAGTATTTACCTTCATGTGTGTTTTTTAAATTGGTAAGGACCTTGGTGGTGTGCAATGGCTAGAACATAATAGTGATGTAATGACTATGTTCTCAAAAATGGGAAATAATATTTTGCAAAAGCTTCCATGTCATATCTCATGGAAAAATATGTTTTGAGGCAATAGTTCATTCAAACCATGTTAGCACAGATTATTACAAGTCATGCTTTGTTGTTTTGTCTCTCYATAGGAAGCATTCCTAGCCACAGATGACATGCTTGTGGATTACTTTAATGAATTTTTGAGTCTTCCGGTAAGTACCTTACAGATATCCCTTGCAAAATATGAGAAACACCTTGCTAAGATTGAGTAAGTTAATCAATTATAGATAATTTTATATTTTGCCACTTGCTACTTAAATGGCTTTTGAAATATGTCTGTATTTTAATGGTAGCTACTCTTACTGCTCAATGTTAGTATCAGGAAAAATAGCATAGTATCTGGACTTCTGGGGACAGATGTTAACTTGCTATTCTACCAAATCACAGAATGGGTCAGGTTGAAGGGAGCACAATGGRTTATCTGGTCCAACCTCCCTGCTCAAGCAGGGTCATCCCAGAGCACATGGAGGATTGTGTCCAAGTGATTCTTGAATATCTCCAGTGAGGGGGCCTTCACAACCTCTCTGGGCAGCCTGTTGTGGTTATCAGTCACCCACACAGTAAAAAAGTTCTTCCTCGTATTCAGGTGGAACTTCCTGTGTGTCAGTTTCTGCCTATTGCCTCTTGTCCTATTGCTTGGCACCACTGAGTAGAGCCTGACATCGTCCTCCCTTCAGATACTGGTAGACATCGATGAGGGTCCCTCTTACTTGTCTCTTCTTGAGGCTRAATGTGCCTGGCTCCCTCAGCCTTTCCTGATGAGAGAGTTGCTCCAGTCACTTAATTATGTTTGTAGCCCTCCACTGAACCTGCTCCAGTAGCTCCATGTCCCTTGTGTACTCAGGAGCCCTCGACCTGCTGGCAATGCTCTTCCTAATGTACACCACGCCTCCTTGGCCGCAGGGACCCACTGCTGRTGCATGGACAGCTTGTTGTCCACCAGGACCCCTAGGTGATTTATGTATTTAAATTCATGTAATCATTTATACATTTTAATCACAGTGCACAAAAAATATTAATATAGGAAAAAATATTAATAGGAAATTTTAAAGACACATAAATGCTTGTTYAAAAAGTGCCCACTTCTATTACAGTATCACAACATGACGGCATAACAAATGTTTGTCCTTTTAAACTTTTYTGGCTATGCACTCAGTGATTAATAAACTTTTAAGCTCAAGAACCGACTCCTTCTCTTCATGGCTCTGAAGGTTTTAAAGCTGGCACTTCCCTCCTCTTCCCCTCCAATTTGCAGCTAGAAGGATGTGGCCTTCCAGCTGTATTCTGGGTGCTGATCAAGTGACAGTTAGACCGTCATACCCAGTACCCTGTGTTTAACCAGTTCTATATTTTTCTCCTTTTCCCTATCAACTACCCTGCCTCCCCACACTCTATTGAGACTCACATGTACAGTCCTGCTTCCTCAATGTGGCAACCTCATCCCAGCTTTGTTTTAGTGGTCTTGGCCCTGACTATCTCCATCCTCTCCATCCCCACACCTTACACTCAAGGTCCCTTGCCAGGTACCACAGGCCTTTCTGCAGTGTCACTCTTGGCTCCGGGCTGTTGTGCCACAGAGCTGCCCCACAGCCTGTTCCCTTCCTAAGGCACTGCTGTGGTCCAACAGGCTACACAAGAACACATATCCATTCTGCACCTTGCTTTGTAGGAACCACTGCCAGTGTTAAGACAGGGCAGAATATTTCTTCATGCACATTGGACCTCAGACTTTAATGAAGCCACTAATGAAATAAGTTCAGTTGTGATTCATAATTGAATGATTTGGCTTACTAAATTGAACCAGACATAGTTGTCTCTCTGAGCCACATCATAGATTTGTACACAGCACGGAAATTGCACTGCTGAGAATGGTAGAATGAGCTCCTCATGCCAATTTTTAGTCCTAAAATAGAATCTGGATGTATTGACTCTATATCAGAGTGTGGATTTTTTGCACAGCACCAATACTGACTTCTTTCAGGAGCTCAGTCTTTACATGCTTTCATCACACTGCAAGATTCTGAAGAGTATACAAAGCTAGAGAGACAGAGATGGAATAAAAYGGTTTCTTTTTCCAACACCTCCACTCCCCTGACTTCCCCCGCAGCTGCCTTAGGATATCTGCCTAAATCCAAGCCTAACTACTTAGGTTTTAAAGCCAGGCCTCCTTCCATGTGCCAGATTGCTATTAGCACAGGAATACCATCCTCATGCCTTTGCTGCTTATTTGGAAATTATGCTTTAAGTTTTCCCCAAATTGCAGGGGACAGAGTGAATAAGTTCAGCCTTTTTAGTCTCTTGATCTCCTTGGACATGCACACATTTCAGGACATCTCTGAGAGGCCAAAATTCTCCTTGGCCTCAGAGGGCTCCTCAGCCCCCAGTCCTGGCGCAGCTCAGCAGCTCTGAACTGCAGCAATTGTCCAAGCACTCCTGATGGCTCTGGAAACCCACAGAAAATAGTTCACAGTCACTCCTGAGTAAACAGTGTTTTACCCTGGCAATCTTGGTAGGTTTCTAAGTTGATGCATGGTCTCTCTTCTACATATTTACATATCTACATGAAAACAGATGCTCTATTAGCTATTTTTAACTTTAGTGTTCTCATAATTTGTTTTATTTTGTCTTTGATCTTTTCCTAAGGATTTACCCTCTTCAGGATTAAGTTCTACTAATGCCTTGAGTTCTGTGGTTTGAATACCTTACATTCCTGATTTCCCTTTCCATCTCAGAAGGCTTCTACTGAAACAGCGCATTGAAATTTCCATTGCTTTATTCTTGTTGTGCTTATACACTGTTGCCTGGGAACAGTATTACCCAGGTGTGCTAGTAGTTAGGCAACAAGTTAAACTGAAAATATTGTGAGACTTGATATAAGAAATCAGGGGAGCATATGCTTATTTTAAGAGACTGCCTCTGCATTGATTTATAATGCACCATTAGCAGTTGGAAAATTGTACCACTGGGGACTTGCTATAGCAGCAACAGGTTTTTCATGTGGGTTTTTGTTTTGCTTTGATTTACTGTGTGTCCCTTAAGTGATCCTCTTGTCATAATGACATTCAGTGTAATGTGACATAAATATCTAGGTACTCCAAAGAGCTATATACTGTAATAAAGTGTAATTTACAGAAAGTATTTCTGAAATATATAAAACAAAAAACCTCAGGAGAGTAATGTTGTCAGTAGTACAGTGATTTCACAGTAGCAGAAACCAATTACATGACACACAAATGAGTTACACCTTCCTTAGTAACTAATGTAAAATGAAAGATTTAGGAGAAACATTGGCCTGAATACATTTCCATTTCTAGGCATTTGGGCTAGACTTTGAATCTCTGATCCATGTATTAAAAACATCCAAGGATATGTTTAGTCAGGAATGAAAATTCAGAAGCCAGAAATTGCCATCCAGCTCAGTGTTAAAGGCAAGCACAATAATGTCAGCTTGTTTCTCCTACACTCTACAAGCTGCCTGCTACTAATTACATCCCAAGTCTGTGCTGGGTCTTACCTGTCATTTTCCAGTTACCAATGATCCTGAGGAAGGCATAGTCTTCCTCTTTGCAGCCTCAAGGAGTAGTGCTAGAGACAAAAGCGCTACCTTGTGCCTCAACTAAAGCACATTCAGGAGATGACACTTCGGTGGTGAGYCCCTGGTTGTTGGTTTTCCTTGCAGCAGAAATCTACTAAGTGACTATAATTTTATCAACTTTAGATTTGAAGAATATTTCTTTTGAACATTGTTCTCACTGTAAAAGCTCTCCAAGCCAAGTAGTCTGGGGTCCAGCATTTGGTGCAGGTAATGAATCTGAAAAAATTGAAGCCCAAGTAATAAATCTTGGGTCAGTCAGTTTTTGTGAAGATAGAATGGTCTTGAAAACCTAGTGCTGTCAAGAATAAAATCTTGCTTGATCTGAGTAGCAGATAACAGAAAGGACAGAAAGCAAAAAAGCAATAATTCCATGCATCCAAATAATCYATTCAAGGCATCAGTACATGCTCATTAGTTTCCTCTTATCTTTTCCAGGTGTGAGGAGGGAGGCTGCAGTTGCCAATATAACCTCCCTTAAAAAGGCTTTGACAGAAGTAAGGCTCTACATGCAGGTTACGTTGAGACTTACGCAGGACTAAAACTTGCATCATGTCTTTGACATTGAAGGAAGCAAACAAAGCATTCCTGACTGCATTCCTTATTGATAGTGTGTTTACTCTGAATGTTCTTTTCTCTTAATTAGACTGTGATATGTGATTGTGGCTTTTGTCTTACTCATCAACAGAAGGGAAATCCTGGACTCATTAAAGTCAAYGGGAGATTTTGCATTGATCATGTGTAGTGTGAATTTTTCCAGACACTTCATAGAGCTGCTCAAATTCTCTTCTGGTGTGGACTCTCACTGACATTTATTTATGATATACACATACCCTTCTTAAGGAAGTTTTGGCAACACTCCTGGATGAGATCTCTATTCACTCCCACCCTTAACCTAAGAAGCAGCCAAGCTGTGGTCATTCTGTTTCTCTTGGGATCAAACTACRTTATTTGAGTCTGGGATGTGAGCATATTTACACATTTGTTAATTGTATCTGAAGTTGACTATATCTGAAAATGGTTAAGACAGAGAACAGTGAGATTTATATGTCTGATATCCTGGCAACATGGTGATGGATGCTGTTTTGGTTTCTGTTATGGGAGGACTGAGAGAAATTTGTCTTCCCTTAAGTATAACTTCAGGTTTCAGAATTATGTATTCTGTTTATTTTTCAGCTGAAAACCATATTCAATGTGTATTTGACAGCTAAGAAATTTCTTTGCTGTCAAAAAAGTACATGCAATTGTTTATTTATTTAATAGTATTGCTATACCACAATCTGAAAATGGCTTTTTGTTCTTTACTCAGAGATTTTTTCTGAAGCCGGGATTACTACACCAAGTTACATTGGCCATACTGGCTTTGAGGGCTGAACTGCCTGTGAGTGAAACAGTTCGCAAACTGTCTATAGTCTGTGGAATTCTTATTTGTCGGTATTCTCAAGTCCTTTATTTTATTTATTATGCTAAATTGATAATGTATGAACCCCAAACTTCAAGGCCTCTGCCAAACCTGATTTAGTTTTTCTTAACATCTTGAGGTATTATTTCTCTTGAGATTTCCCTTTCTGTCTTCAAAACATTAAAAATTGGCCCAAACTAAAGAGAATGATACTTAGTCTTTGGTTAATGTATTTTACTTGTCTGTAAAAAGCCAAAGCGCTTGCCAAATGAGGGATAACAAAGACATTTCTTAKTATATTAGATGGATAATTTCTTCCCTTTCCTTTATAGTGTAGACTATCATACATTCCTTAACAYAGGCATCTTCACTGAAGAGATTCCTCATCATTGCAATGATGGAATATTGGTGGTGCCATAAACCTCTCTCATTATTGTCCTGTGAAATGTTACAGGATTTTACAGTTCTGGACTTCCACTGGAAAGGTTTTGAATTTTGCTACAGGGTGTTAAACAGTTTCTTGGTGCATTTTTTGTGGATTCTAATGTGCAGGAATGGTTAGATTGTGTGTTATGCCCCAAAGTTCTTTACATACTGAAAGGAAAATGGATTGACTGTTCCTCTCYTCTCTATGGTAACTGGGAAAATGATTCCTACCAGAAATCAGGTTCTGGGGGGAGTTTTGTGTCTTATCATTTGATTTTTCTCATAACATCATCATTTTTGTTTTTGTGGTGATGATGAGTTAAGAAAATTAGGAATTATCCCTTCTTTTATTATGCTTATAAAAACATTCTGATTTATCATTCTAGTTTTTTTAAGTAAGCAAGCTTCTTCAGAAAGGTTTGARCTATTCTAAAATGCTTTTGTATAATAGTTTGAGAGATAGAGAGATGCGGTACTGGGAATTTGTGATTTGTACAGAATCGTAGATTACTGTCTGAAGGAGGATTACCACTTTTAGGAGGTCTGTAGTATGGCTTCCTGCTCTGAGCAGGGTCAGTGCTTCAGTACTGACACCATGTTGCTTGGCACTTTTCCAGTTGGTCCTGAAAACCTCCAACAGCTAGTTCCTCTTAGCCTGTTCCAGTGCTCATCATCCCACAATTACCTTTTATCCTGTAATCCAGTTGAGACCACAGTTGTTTCAGACAAGTGGTCTCTTTCCTCCCACCATACACCTCTGTAAAAAACCTGATTTGTTTGTTCAGTAATCTCCTTGTAAATACTGTAAGGCTGCTGCTGCTCTTCCCAGAGCTTCTCCCTCAAGGGCAAGTRCCAAAGGCAAGTGTTTCCAGCCTCTGACCATCTCAGTGGTCTTCTGATGGACTTGATCAAGTATGTGAATATCCTTYTTGTACAGGGGAGCCAAAACTGGATGCAGTAGTATTCCAGAAGCATTTTTACTGTGTGAAGTCTACTGGCTACTCTCTGACTGATAGAAGAAGTATGTATGCCTTTTGATATCCCTGGGGCTGTGTAACCACATCCAMACCCCAAAAGTCTGGACTAGAACCCAGTTTTTCAGTCAAGTATGTAGTGTATGAAGTCAAAATCCTCCTATCCCATCACTGTATATTCTTTTGATTCTTTAGTATATTTGTCTTCTAAACGATTGATAGTCAGACTCCCAAAACAGCAATACACTTTGCATTTTAAAAATTGTCACTAGCACCTGTTCCACTACATTAAATTTGCAATATTTTTCTCTTCAGCTAAATGCATTGAAAAAACTCTAGATCTAGAGTAAATTACAAATTATTAAATGAAAGTAGATATATGTGATAAACTAATACTGTATTTGCTTAGTTTTCAATTTGAAAAACATGACACTGAAATAATCTTGTCATATCTAGTCACAAAGACCTTTATTATGAAATGTGAATTTAGTTTRCTTTTGTTCCACAAGCAAGAGCATTTCAAATCCTAAGAGACTGAAATGCTTTGTTTCTTAGTGTACTTTCTGCCGTTTCTTTTTTTAAAACATGAAGGAATATAKAAGGAAGAATTCATTTGAAGGCTATTAAGGTTGCACAATTAGTCACTTAAAAGCTGGTAGCAGGYCAAATTAGGTTTGAAAGCAAATGAAATGTACACATAGCAAATTGGGAGGAGGTCTGAATGTAGAGAAATCTACTACACATAAAAGGTTTTTCAGATGCTGTTCAGCACATCTGGGGGAAAAAAAACAGCAAACCATTTTCTGCCCTGGAGAAAATTAATGCCAAAGAGGCASAAGGTGTCAGAGAACAAAAACCAATCCATGATTTCAGCTGAAGTTAGGTAACCGAACAGACTCATGCAATTCAATGCATGGCCCTGAGCAGTGACGGTCTGATGTCATAGGCACTAATCATACACTTAAAGCTCTCACATGCTGTGTGCTTTGCCAGGCTGAGCCTCCACAGTGAGACATTATGGGATAAGTAGGGAATGTTGAAACCACATGTTGCAGCCACATGGTTTAATTCTGGGCATTGCTCTACAATGCATTGATCCAGAAGGGGGCTTCAAAAAGAAGCTATGGAATGAGTGACAATAACATCATTACTTTGGGCTTATGCAGGTGTGAGGAAGAATCAAATTGTTCTGTAATATATTTTTATGTTATATGTAGCATATATTTAGCATATGTAGAATGTATATGAATTATGTCTATGTGTGTGTATATGTGATATATGAAAAAGTTCAAGGAAATTAAAAATACAGTGCTTGAACAAATAAAATATTCATATTAATTGCAGGGGACCGACAACTGTACAAATACCAGGTGGGATCCTGTCTGGAATGAAACCAAAATGAATTTTGGCACTGGGTCTAAGTGTGGCCAGTAGTTTCCTGAGTACTTATATACTAAACACAACATGCCATGTTGTCCAGCTGAGTGCAGCGGTGCTTATATACTCTGGTTCTATACAATCTCCTATTCATAACTGTCATGTGTATCCCCTATGACTTCTGTAAAATCCATCCATATTTTTCCTCTTCATTTCAAGTAAGAGAATTTGAAAGATAATCTTTTAAGGAAATACCTAATATCAGGGCTGAAAAGTGAAAGATGGCTGTTTTAGTGTTTACACATGCAGTGGGTTTTGTGAGTTGACAGAAGTCGCAATTGCATGGCCAAATTTGAAGTTTGGTCTTTCTCATCTATTACACAGTATCTGAATGAACTAGTGATGTATAATAAAATTTACTACGGGACATGGGTTTTGGTAGTTGTTTGACTTACAAGTAACAATATGGTGAAAAGGCTTTGCTACATATGAAAATCTTAACATTCATCCTCCTCAAATGCATCTTATATTTGAAAGGTCAGTTTTATTGCTAGTATTTTCAAGCCTTGATTGTTGATAATAAYGAATGGAAGAATAATACTGGAGATCTGACCCTATAGGTGAGTAAGTCTGTAGGGCAGCTGCTAAATTCACAGTTAATTATATATTCTAGACATCAGTGTACTGGATCTATTATTTGCATGTGAAAAAGTATGGTCTGTGATCTAAAATGAATTCAATTCTTGACAATTAAGCATTGCTGACATAAAAAAGTAGGAATGCTTTGGAAAGCTATACAGCAAAAACATGGAAAAATTACCATTTCACGCCCAAGAGGAAGAAGCCTCATAATACGATTTTGTATTSTGTAGGATGCCTCTATATGATAAAAAATAACTTTGTTAAATGACAGTTGCCTTATTATGGTACCATTAACTTTTCAAACTTCTTTTGTAGACTTTTGCCCAGCCAATGAAGTTTAACTCTGACGTTGGGGCTTTTGAAGTAGTTAATTATGCCCCACAACGCCGGGAAGGCCAGCTGAAAAAAATTCTACGTGATCAGAAACCTCCAAGCCCCATTTATAATGGTCTAAGGAAAGTAAAGAATGATGGGCAGCTCTCCAAAATGCACAGTACTTCTTCAACCTTCAGTATTGATCCAAAAGACAACACTATGGTAAGCATCTTATAGCCCCTGAGTTTATATTTAGATCTTACTTTAGAGATACTGGCAATAGTTATTGTTGTGTTTGGCTTGGTAGCTTGGGAAAAATGTTAATTTACGTTAGGAAAATATAATGATGGGCCAAATTATGCCCTGTAACGCACATGTGTCTAGCAGACAAGTGAATGGAATTACAGATGCACATCCTGTAGCACAGAATTTTGAAGATTCTGTAGGGCAGGGTTCAGCTGTGTGGTCTGAATACTTTTTAATATTAAAAGAAAAAATATTATGACAACAGTTACTTTACTAGTGATCCCTGGAATGTGCAAATTGACTGAAACTAATGCAGCTCAGTCTTTCCTTATTAATTAATTTCCTTGTGTGGCTATGAGCTCATCTGTGGTCTGGCAACACATRAGTCTCTCTTCCATTAATTCCTAAAGGGTTTACATGGTTAGAATCAATTGAAATGGCCAGAAAAAATAATCTTTGGCAAGAAGAAAGCTAAATTAATGGAATGATGGGTTGGAATTTAAATAAAAAAATCTAGTTTCAGACTTAGAAAGTTTAAATTTTGGTATTCTTATCTGCCTTGCTTCCAGGGCCATCTTCAGCACCAAATTAGTCAGGTTAAAATCAGGAGTTGAGGCATCTTATGCACCTGAGAGAATACAAGTTGGTGTAATTGGATGTGGGATTTTGTCTTTAAACAACAGTTTTTGAGGACAAAAAGTGTTTCACTTGCTTGGGATGCTTGGCTTATTCCTTGTTTATTTTACATGGATGTGACTGATGTGACTTTGTTTTATCCGAGGCCAGTCTGAGTTCTTGCTACATTTTTTGCAGTGGCTGCTCAAAATTGTGTCATAGCTGGAAAGCTGAGAGAAAAGCAGGGAGTTGTAACAGAGTTCTGCATTTCCCAGTATAAGATTAATGATTTTCAGAAAAGAAAACAGTGTTGAGAGGGGTCAAAATGCAATGATGTTTAACAAAATTATACTGATGTGATATTGTAATTATCTGCATTTAAAATGGACAAATGCTGCAAAAAGAGAATGCTCACAGACGTTAAAATCCCTACCATGTTAAACAATAATTTTCACAAATACTTTGCTTGAGAACACAGAAGCAGAAGAGCTGTTCTTGATTTCTTATTTGCTTTCAGTATTAAACTGAAATGCTGTGTGTTGTGCCAGTTTGGCTAATATTGCACTCTGGACTAACCTCCTGTCATTACCACTGTGAATGGCCTTCCTTCAGAAATTCAAAGCCATTTCACTATTACTTTCTTCTTTCGTGTGGTCTGGGGAAGTGGGGCCTCTATATTGTTTAAGATTCCATTTCTTTTCCTGGGATATTTTGTATAGATGGGAGGCATTATAGCATTTTGAGGAACTAATATGCCTCAGTACCCTTTCTTCTCCTTTTCGGGGGAAAGGGTGACATTTCTTCTTATTTTTGATTCCTCCTTTACTGGTTGGGTAACATAGATGCCTCATTCAGTTCACCTTGGCATCTCAAGTCTGAGCTGGAACAAAATGGCCTGTGAAACAGCTTGCTCCCAATGGTTTCCACAGTTACACAAGCTGAGAGAAGTCATCTCCATTCACTGTTCTACAAGGAACCAGGAGAAGCCACGCCAGATCAACTCTRTCAAGTAGTTCTGTTCAAATCAAATAGGATTTGATCTTTAAATCATCARGTGATGCTGTCTGCTTTGCTTTGGCTGCCTTCACACTGACTAAAGAGATTGACAGTTGTTTTGAATGTTACATTGCTTACAAAAAAAAGTCACGTTGAGTGGTCATCACTGGCAGGTTACTTATGTAAAGGAGTTATGACTGGAAAATCCTAGTTGGCCTTTCAGGCTACAGCCTATATTTTAGCACATCTTGACTAAGAAATACACACAGTGGTATTTTTATCTGTATTTTAGCTCCCTCTCAGAGTGTTGCAAATTTACAGATAAGCAAAAGTTCCCTTCATGTGTGTTTGCACATTTGCAAATCATTGATATGGAAGTGTCTTCTCATTGGTAGTCAATATCAGTGGTGTAAAATATGTTGARAAAAAAATCTATGGTCTTGTGTAGAATTGATCACAGCTATGGAAAGAAACTGGCTGGCATCCCACATASCTTACTTCAGAGAAACCCCAGTTCAGCAAAGCACTTAAGTATGTTTTTAACTTTAATCAAGGGAAGTTAAACACATGCTTAAACTTAAACACGTGCTAAAAGCTTTGCTGGACTGAGTCCTAGCAAGGCCTAAGGCTGATTGGGTAAGGAAGCTAACCAAGGTAATAAACCCCATCAGATTAAATGTAGCATCTTTCTCTGGGGACCGGGAAAGAATAAAGAGTCTTTCTTTCTGATATGACATATAATTTTGCGTACCAGCCATGTATAGACATGAGCATGTTATGAATCATTCAGATAAAAAACTGGGCTGTAAGTCAGTAAATGCATAAATATTAAGTGCCAAAAGAAAGAGACTATCTTCTGTATTTCAAAAAAACTTGTCAATTGCCTGAAAGAAGCATACACTSTGTGGTTGGGAGTAATTAGTCTCCATCTCCACAAATTACATTGTATGAACCATTGCCAACATAAGCTTTCCATATTTTGAAATATTTTCTTGTCTTTAAAAGAAACCACCCACTTTCTGAGTAATACAGATTTTTTTTAATCCCCTACAGATACATGTAAGGCAGAAATAACCCTTGCCTTGAATGGAATATTAGCTCATGGAAAGAAAATTTAAGCTGTGATCTAAATAAACTGATTACTTGATATAACAAGTAGTGTCCATCCCTGCCCAAATCTCACCTGTTTCTATGAACAAGGGTAGTTCCTGCATTCTTCAAAATGAGTCTCACTGAAAGGAAAAATGCACCTCAGATGAWTAAAATAGATCATCCCCTAAGACCGGAAAAAGTACACTATTAAAAARAAAAAGTATTAGAAAGTGCTGTATGTAATAAAGAAACAGCTRTGGATTGTTGTGGCCCATGATCAGAGACCTTACTCCCTGAGTAAGAATCKAAGTATGGATTTTTTGTTAGCTGTCTCTGTGTAGCTTGCAGTTCAACATTTCCCTTTCACTCCCCAAACCTCTCTTTGGAGGCACCTCTCTTTCTGCTTCAATAAGGCACTGAGGCAGGGATTTGTTGTAGCCCCAGGTCATAACACATACAGGTTTTTACTGTAAGAATTACTATGTGCAATGCAGTTTTGCAGTGATCCAACATGAACGCATGAGAGGTGATAACTAATTGGATTTCTATTTTGTTTGATTTTGATTTTAATATCCACAGTTTTCTCTTTCTGAAAATATAACTTAATTTAAGCATTCCTTACTCTTCAAATTCTTGAGGAAAAATGCAATAGCTCTTATTTATAAAATGTGTTAAAATCAGAAAAACTAGCAATTTCCTATTGCAGAATTTTTTTGTGCATCTAATTTGCATTTGAAATTGTACAGTAAAAGAATGGTTCACACRCACATTATTTCTGAAGGAAAAGCACTCATGATTTGTTACAAAAGTYATCCTGTGGTAGGTGAAATCAGATTTAGACCTTTTTAGCTTTTAATAGAAAAGTAATTGTTCCAGCATAACCTATATTTATTTTCCTGAGACACTGCCTCCGTAGAACGGGGATGGAGAGAATCAGTTACATGGCAAATAAAACAARAAAAGTCAAGAATACTGCAAATCTTTGGCATTTTTTTTTAATAGCAGCTCGATCAAGAGCAAACAATTCAGTGGATCAAGAAAGAAAGACTTCCAGCCTTTCTAGAAAGTGACTGCTATTTTGAATACAGGTATTGACATCTTTTATGTTATCGTTCAGTTTTCAATTTTTACATTTTCCTCTTCTGTTTAATTAATCTTGGTGGTATTCCTAAAGTGATTTTACCCAGCTGTTGTCCTGTTTGCTTTATTGCAGCATTTTAGTGACCTGGATAAAGTGAAGTCAGTGACTTTTTTCACTCATCATTCTTTAATTTTCCTCGACCAAGAATTACATCCAATACTACACCATTATAAAGAGAGTAGGAATGGGATTTTCTGATTTCTGAATCTCTGTTCCTCAGAGATATCATGGCAGCAATGCATCTTTCCCTAATCAATATGTAAGCCATATAAGTAGAAGCTAAATTAATTTGGAAAAAACCAGCAAGACTTTTTATTTCAATTATTAGTTTTCTGTCTTTGGGTCTACTGTCAGAATTTCTTTAGCAAAGTTCTCTGTGGGATGCCATGATATAGCTGGATGATTTACTGTTATAAACTTGGAGTGTTTTTCTGAATGTCCCTTCAGCAGATGTTCAGGAGATCTAGTGTGCTTTTTTGGAAGGGTCTGCCTCTATATCCCTTGAGGCTGTGTCTAGATGCAGATAACTGTAGCATGTTTCAGGGACGCAAAAGGAGAAGCAGCCTGTCAGTATAGTTCACAAAACTCATGTTTACTGATTTTAATGGCAGAGGGGTTACTTGTGTATAAACTTCAACACTTGTGTATAAACTTCAGTTAAAAAATTTAAAATGTTTTTTTTTTTATTTTCAATAACCTGGAGCCTGCACTTAAGTTCAAAGGGGAAAGGCATGCAAATAACAATCAAACTATGAGAATGCTGAGTTTTACCTTTATTAGAAGTCTGCTTTATACATGTCTGGACCTCATGAAACAATAACTTTGATCTTCTTCTATAGCAAACTGTTTAATCAAGCAGAGTTACCAAGAGAATTGCATGAAACTAACTTCAAGCATGTACCTAATTGCAATTGACATCAGTAGTTCAAGATTCTTTCCTGAATCAGAATCAAGATAAGTTCAGATGCTAAAAGGGGAAATTGCTTTTAAAGATGAAAACATCCCAACCTTAGAATTAAATCCTAGTTGATCTCCCGTAGTGGGCACAAATAAAACTGAGCATTCAAAATTGGTTGTAGGCTCAAATGTAGTCTTCATCTTCCCTTCAAATGTGACTTGGTTGCCTTTGTACTCCTTCTAACTTAAGTTCTGCCCCAGTTCTTACTATTGTCATGTGGTTCTTAAGATTGCCTTTCCTGAATATTGTGAGGTTGATGCTAACACAAAGCAGCACTGGAGTACTGTTCAGTACCATTAAATCCTCATACAGCAGCCAGCTGAAGAGGAGAGTGGCAGCTGTCTTGTCAGCATCTGYAAGTTCACTCAGTGTGATCAGTGCTGTGGCATTACTACTGGAAGATTGTTTGTTTCAGGAACCGAAGTACAGTATCTGGTAGTGATACAGGGCTTCTGCAATGTGGGAGAATGGTTCAATTGTAGTGAACAAAATGCTCAAGAGATTCTTGGCAGGGCTTGGGACTTCAGAGATGCATGCAAAATCATCCTGAAAGAAGTAATTTCTACTTGGTAAAGCTTGRTAATGCAAAACAAGGCACTATCTGTGAAGCTGGTGAAGCTGTGCAATGGCAGTATTGTCATTTACATATGTGACAGCAAGTGAAGGCTTAAACAATGATGTAGCTGGACTCAGTGGTCCTTGTGGGACCTTCCAAATCAGGATATTCTATAATCTCTCTAGCAATTTTTCTTAGATATGTAAATTTTTTAATTGCCGATTCTGTGGAAAAAATCAACTGTTTCTCTGTTTGAAAGCTAAAATTAATTATTTTCTTGTCTCAACATGTAATTTCAGGCTGGCTAAATTGATATCACAGGTAGAATGGAGCAAGACTGGCATTAATTTCATTATAGATAGTGACTACTCTCCCTGGGAACTGAAGCAAGGCCCAAGTTCTCCCCCTACTGAGGAGGATGACACTGCATTGACTATGAAGAACTTCCATGTATCACTTGGCGAGGTAAAATAAACATGTTTAGTGGGTGTAACATTGAGAAAGTTGAATGCAATGGGTAGAATTATTRTAACTGAGGTCACAACCTAATGGGACAACTGACTCTTGAGTAACCTAGTGTAGTGGAAGGTTCCCTGCCCAYGGCAGGGGCGTTGGAAATAGGTGATCTTCAAGGTCCCTTTCAACCTAAACCATTGTCTGATTCTCTGGTTCTCTGAATAGCTTCTATAGTCAAATTTTTTGTGCTACTGAAAAAGGTCAATGAGTTGCAATAAAACTTACACAGAAGCTGTGTTACAAATATGCTCAGCTACTATCATACAGCTCTCTTCACTGGGAACTATCCTTATAGAAATCTACACAAACAGGCTGCACAAAGTTATTGTGGACAGTAAGCTCTCAAAAATACTGCAATAAACAGAGAATTTTAACTGTTCCATGAAATTTCTTTTCCTAGGCTACAGTTTCTCAGGTGAAGGATTGGTTTACATTAGCAAAACAAGGTGATTCTGTGAAAACTACAGATTCATTTACACGTCCCATACCTTCTGATAAAGTTCAAGATACTCAGCTTTTGCCAGGGCAGCATGAAAGGGACAAATCATTAAGTGAAAAAGATACCCTTCTGGGTAAGTATCAAGGGATCAGCCCTCTGGTTTATGGCACAGCTCCAGCTAGGTGGAAAGGAGAGACTTTCTAAGGAATTGTTGCTACTCCACCTCTTACTTTCTGAGTGTCACATGATACTTGAGGTTTCAGACAGGCATTTGTTTCTTTCCATAGCTTCARCATTAAGTGAAAGTTTGAGCTTGCAGCCAAGTAATTTTGTGATAGTAGTAGCTTCTTTTCTTACATATTTATGTCTCATAGAAATCTGTAAGTTTCAGTTGAGTTGTTTTGGGTTTTTTTTTTTTTTGTGGGTGGGCAGTTGGAGGGTGGGCCAGAATTCATGTGTTTTGAAAGACTTTCTTGTCYGGATTCTTTGGGTGTTTGATAGTGTATGATGTGTTTCAGCCATCTTTGTAGGATATTTAAGTTGAGCTCTTCAAGGTCTTTTGGCTGYCAATTTTTATGAATCTTTTAAGATGTAATCATTTGGAATCCTATCTATCTTCAAATTTATTTGAAATATTTCAGCAGGTTTCAAAGGAGCTGTGAGAGAACATATGGATGCACCTATGGACATATACCTAATTGCACAGCCTTGCTTCTGCTTTTTACGCAGCAGCAAGATGAACAGAGAAGCCTCAGCTCATGTGTTAGGAGCTTGTCCTCTGTTCTCAGAGATGGATCTTTCTCCCTAATTGCCTCAGGTCCTGTGAAATGATTCTCTGTGTTTGCATTTCACTGACCTATGTTGAGAGGCTATAATTTTTCTTCATTGAATGAAAGCATTTGAAATAGTTTAAAATTAAGAAAAGGTATTTTAAATCACACGGATTTTTATGTTAATATCAACATATTGTGCCACATGTACTTAGGAAATTATGCAAGTGCAGAGCAGGGRGATGTCTATGCCATGCTCCTAATCCAAGTGTCTGTGACACAACCAGCACTGGTCAGACATGGCTTATTTTCTGAGGAGGTTGAAAGGAATGTCTAACTGCTGTTGCCWTCTAGGCCACCACAGAGGGTGATAACCGAGGCTTATAACATTACAAAGATGTATTTAGGTGATCTGAGAGATTTAGCCATTTTTTGTTACAGTCTCATGTAGGGCTTATGCTCAAAGATTGTAGCCATCTCCTTATTGACTGCTACTTACTTATTTTTGCTTAGTAATACAATGGAGCATGAAAACCTGCAGCTTAGCTTTAGTGAAATACAGAAGCTGCAGATTAGTCTGTAGTTTAAACATTGAATTGATAGATTGACATGAAGTTATTCTAGAGTCTCAATTGAATTATGGCTTTGTTTTTTCTTTCACTTAGATTCTGTTGCTTTATAGATTCACAGTGTCTGTAGTTATTCTGCTCAGTTTTGCAGGACTGGCTTGTACAGTGACAGCAGCATTAACCTAACTAAGCAGTTATATATAGTCAAGGTCATCTTTGCTAACATGCTCCTAAAAAAATCTATTTGTTGGCAGTTTGGCAGAAGTGAAAAAGATATTTGAGCAAGTTAAAGCGGTAAGGTTCTCTTTAAGTAGACCAAGATTGGAGGGCATGCTTGATGGCACAGGGATGATGAAGAATTGGGTAAAAGGAATTAAGAAGAGAAATGTAAATTAAAAAAAAAAAAAATAAAAACAGGGCTGGTCACTGTTCTGAACTTCTTAGTTATAAAATATCTCTAAATTGAAAGGAGCCATTTCTGGGTGGCACACTGGACTGTAGGATTGTTAAATGTTTCCAGAGCCTTTGACATAATAATTTGTTTGGTCATCCTTCTATGTCTGTCAGAATTTTTCCCTATTGACAGAAGCATTTGATGTTTCAGCCTTTTGCAATAACCAACTTAGGTCAACAAGAATTATCACTTATTAGCTGCCTCAAGCTGAAACCAATTCTGCTACATAATGTGACTTTGATCAAACTAATCAAATACTCAGGAAGGAACAAGGCTTTGCAGCACAGCATGGCTTAACTGGYGGTGAGGAGCTGGGATGCTTACCTAAATAAACAGGGCAATTGCCTCCAGAGGCAGCTATTTCTGAGCAAGTTTCTGAGTCATAGGTCTAAGTTTCTAGGCAGATAGCACCAGCAGAAGCACCTCTGCTATGCCCTGCTTTGCCGAATGACAGGGTGTCATCTTTCTGCAGCAGCAAAATAGAAAAGTTGCAATTTTTAACTTGGTAATGTTGACATGCAGAAGAACAGTCCTGAATGAAAAGGTGTTCAGTGATCTTTTCTGAGTTAATGAGAAGCAGGCTACCTGTCTAAGCAATGCCACCAACAGTGTTTCCTTTCCCCTTCAGGGACAGCATCTGCAGAAGCTGATGTTACTGGTGAGACATCCATAGAGGATGCAGAGGGCTGTTCTGTGGCCATTGCTGAGCCTTCTTCCCCCATGCAGTTAAGAGTTTATGTAGACCCAAAATGGGACAGCGTAGCAGCAGGAGAAAATGAAGAGGAAAGCACAGCTTTTCTACCAGCGTCTTCTCAAGCTACAATGTTTCACCAGCCAGGTGCTGTCATTGAAAGTACTGTGAAGTTCCACAAAACAGCCTGAAGTGTTTACACACAAGTTAGCAAATAATGAATTTGCCCATGGTACTGCAGAATCACTCTTTAACCAAAGTTMTTCTCCACTTACAGCCTTGGGCTCCAAGGAAGATGTAAGAGAACAAGATGCTGAACAAATAAGCTTAAGTTCAAGTTCTGAAACTGGTGGACCAGACAGCAGGGCTGCCTGGTGTATTAGTCACGGGACTTATGACACTGGCAACAGACATGAATTTGAACGRTTCAGGAAGTTTATTAAAGGAACACTTGGGGAGAGGTACTGGTGGCTCTGGATGGATATTGAAAGACTAAAGGCTCTCAAGAACACTACAAGGCAACAAAGGTACTTCCCATTATTTGTTACTCCCATTGCTTTAATTCTTGTAACCTGGATAGATCAAYGCAGGTTTTGAGATTTCAGAGTAAATTGTGATGTCTGAATAAACAGATGCAATTAAATGTGTGTCCTGACAGCAGAATGACTCTGCTGAAGCTGATAAAACTCTTTGTGCGGAGTCATGTTTGCAAAGCTTGCATGAAGTCAGAATCATAATATTACTAAGGCTCTCTTAGAAAGAGATTTGGAAAACAGATGGCAACAGAAAGAAAATTAAGAATAAAAGCAGTTAAATTCACAACYAGGACATTAGTATGCCAAACTGCTTTGATGAAAGATCTTGCTGGATTCAGATTGTCTGTTGTACGGCATTGTACGTTTTGTCTTATACACAACCTGTCTCTAATTTGTGGAAAAATTATTTTGGCTTCTGCCACTTGCAATTAAAAACATGTTGCATAGCAGCAGTTTAAGCAGTAGGATGAACTGTAGTAGGTTCTATACAGCATTTGATTCAAGCTTATGCGACTATTTTTGTTGACTGCAGGCAACTCACTAAGATGAAAAAACTGTACCTGCTGAGCAGTGGAGACTATTTCCTCAGTTCAGAAGTGTTACTCAGACTTGAACTACTGCATGGAGATCAGTGGAATATAATGCATTTAAGACAGATTCAGCCTGAAGTAGTGAAACCACTCCTTCTTTACTGGTATGAAAAAATGGATGTGAAATAAAATTCTGTTGTTTAATAAATTTCCATTTTCTTTGATAAGCGTATTATTTCATGTCACTTATCCCATGGCAATTATTGGAAACAATGTCATCATAAGTGCTAGCACAKGAATTTGTAATTGAGCCTAAACTACACTGCAATCTGCTGAGAAGCCAGATAGATCTGCCTTMGTGAGCCCTTATTATTTTTCTACCAGAACATTTGAGCTGGTTTGTGGATCTCTGCCTTGGATAATGTTCAACTAAACTTYAGTCTGCAGGATGGGGAAACCCTTCCAGGTACAGGAGGTTAATTCTGTCCTAATCTGTTCCCCATATTGCCCTTCCCAGGTTCTGAGGATGCTCTGTGTATGTCTTCATGGGCTTTGACCCTGAGACTTTACTGTTCAATGCCTGTCATGCAGAATGCTTTTTACATATTARTGGCTTAAGTGAGGATGAAAAATCTAACCAATTTCCAAAATATGGGCTAATTTTTTTAAGATGTTCTCCCCAAGGGGGTTCAACAAATTGCGGGTATAAACAAATACTTGGAATTTTGAATTTTGCTGTGGATGCTCATGTGACTTGAAGTCTCTGTCCTGTGGCCTACAGTCCTTTCCTATGATTTGCTGTAGGATGGATGGGGCATGCCTTCCTGCAGACTGATAGAAAGGCAACTGTGTAATAGTGCAGAATTTGCAACCTAAGTTTACTTATGTGTGGTTGGGTTTTAGATTTGGAAGCGTGCAATATTTAAACATGTCTTTAACAGWAACTGATTTTTAATTCTTGATGCATATAGCACTGTATCTTGGTAAAATAAACATCATTACTGAAAAAAAAAGAAGATGCCAAATAGCCCAGTGTTTCATTATTTTGGAAAGTTCTACTTACTAGATTTTTTTCTCCCTAGGGGTCCCAGATTTTGTGTTACTCATTCAACAGCAGTAGATGCTGCCAGTGCAAAACTGAAATTCTGGCACACTTGTCAAGAGAGACCGAGGGTCGACATTGATCCTTTCCCACAAATAGTATCATTGTTACCAATGACCCAAAAGTCTGGCATAGCACCTTCCCTTCGTCAGGTAAGTGGTATCACAACATTGAAAAACAAAGCTTTGTCCCRTCAAAAATAATGACAAAACTCCTTGAATTCAATAGAAGAAGAATAAGGTACTTGGTTTTTTAGGAAATCAAGATTTAGCAAGCTGGTATATTGAAGATGGTTACGTATAAAAATGCAATAAAATTTCATTATACTTTATGCAGCAAGTTGCTATAAATTGAGTCAAATTATCTTCTCAGTTACATCCTGCCTGTTTCCTAAGTTCTTTGGATAGATATTTTAGCTGGAAGTTCTCAGAACTGCAAAATTAAATCTCTAGCAATGCATATTCTGCCACTCAGCCTTGTCTTAATCCAGAGTAATTCTTACAACTTCCCTGCAGTTAACTTGGATCTATTCCTCATGTCTTTAAAATGGGCAGAATTCTGTTCATTTTCTATCACCACAGCCCTTCAATCAGCTACACATGGTTTTTGCTTTCTACAGAGGACCATGAGCCACTCAACAGACCTTTTCACAGTTGTAGCTTGCAGGTGGCCAGTTCAGTTTTGACTCTTTTCTTCCTTRCAGGCCTAAATGTGAGAGGTAACTGCAGTGAAAGCTAGAGGCTTTCGGCAATACAGTGTTAAGCCACAGAACACATGTTGCTTGGAGAATGTGGATTGAAACTGGGATTCCAGTATTAGGAACTGTGTAGGATATGCCTCAGATTTGTGAGCACACACCTCTGTTACTTTAAATTGGATAGTTTTGGGCTAAAGTTACTTACTTTGAAATCTAATTCATGGAGATAATGGAGGAAAATAGTGGGACAGATTTCTTGTTTAGAAGAAACAGGGTTCAGAAGCCAGATTCCTATTGATCATGGCAGGAAAGGGAGCAAGAAGTACCTGTGTTTTACAGTGACCAGTTCACAAAGTGTGCTAATGATCCAGGGCTAGCTGTAATTCAGGCACTGTTGAATTTTACAACAATTATGACCTGGTACCATGAACACCACAGARTCATCTGATGGCCCATTTGTGCTCTTTCTTTTCTTTTTTCCCCTTAAGAAATTTTGACTTTGGAATCTTCTAGCTACTCTGGGCTTGCGAGAGCTTAGAAAAAGCAGCAGCTTTGGGTGAATTTCTGAGGGCACTCTGAATACAATTGGYATCCCCAAAAAGTCATAGCATGATTTGATTCAAAATACTCAGTGATGGTGTGACAGAATGACCCCTTTCTCTCCMAGTCTGATTGATTGTATCTATCTTACTGTTTCTATCTAGCTGRCTTAAGATAATCTTCCCAAAGTTTCACAAAACATATTCACATGCTCTTCACCTGACATCCTCGGTAGTTCTGTACAATGTGCTTGTAACATATTTCTACCTGTAAAAAATGTATTTTTTAAGCCGTAATGGTTATGAAAGTATGCTGAAAAATCATGAAAAATATTCAGAGATTTTTGCAACTTGCCATTTTATATATTGTGATTGACAAGGAAGAATAGTCCTGAAAACCGTTGACRGTTTTTGAGTAGTTACTGAGAACACGTTAAGAAAACACAAAAGGTGGAAAAAATAATCAGAATTGCCTTATTYTTCTGTAATGTCCTTTAGCAAAATAGAACAAACTCACCAACAACTTTATTAAAACTAGCTAAACCAAATTTCTCTTTGAAGAAATCAKCAAGATTACCATCTACTCTCACAGGAAGTCAGATTCTTGGAAGAGATATTTTTAGCAGTAGAATATGGTAAGTACTGAAGTCCCTTGTGTATCTTTCTGCACACCAATATCCTCAAATATCTCTGAAAGTATTTCAGATTCTACTCTTTTCATGAGTACCTTTATTTAATACAATTATCTGCTTAGTGGAGCACAGTTATGGTACAGATTGTTTGCATGGATAATTTCTTCCTGGCTGATTAGTTTCTTGCTTGTTTATGCCACAACACAAATGGATTTTTTTTCCCAATGCAAGTGTTTTCTCTTATATAATAGTTTATATTCTCTACATTCATATTCTTTTAACCTGTCTCAAATGTTAACCCTCAAAGTCATGCAGTGCCAGTGATTTCCACACAGCCRCATGAAAAAAGTACTCTGCTACATTTTTTTCATTAGAAATTTGAACTCCATATATTKTTCCTCTACTATTCACTATATTATTACACCACTTGTCTGCTTCTGCTTATTTATTCTATAACAAGTCTGTGATTTTTCTTTAATATGTGTTGAAAATTTTTTTGTTTGTGATCCAGCACAGACATGATTCATAGCTTAGCTTTGGATGGCACAAAAGACTCAAAGTACCAGAGTCGTAGAAAGTACACCTATGCTGAGCTGCTCCGTGTAAGTACTGCTTGAAAATATTATTTGTCTTAAAACACTTCCTTAAAACACTTAAGGAAGTAGTCAATAATGGAGAGAAATTGGTTTAATTTTATCAGTGTTAATGCTTTATGCAGAAGTACTATTAGAATGTCAGCATTTTCCCTGTTGTATCTGTCACTTATTTGATAGGAAATCATGGCACACACAGGAGTTTATTTTCACTAAAAAGTGTTGATCTTCTCCATAGTGACCATGTGTTCAGTAGGCTATTGCAGAAAACTCCCTGGGTAAATGCTTCAGTGAAATCATTGCCTAGGAAAATGTACCAGACTTACAGTGAAAACTGAATCTGCCTTTAAAAGTCATTAAAATTGTAGCATTCATAAGAGGAAGATGTTTCATTTGTACAATCCTTCTTTATTGCTTGTGTACTCCATTCTTTTCTTTGTTGAATTGTTGCCTGCTAAGCGGATCTTTGGTTGAGTGAACCTCAGGAGAGACAGGCTGCAAAGATGAGCCTTTTCTCAATAACTCTTAAATTGCTGACAAATCAAACATGTGAGGTGTCAACATGTGGCAATCACAAATGTATCCAAAACCTTTCTTGTTTATGGAACGGCCTCAAAACAGCCTGCTGTTTCATGGAGGTATTGATACCCATAACCTTACAACTAAAAAAAAAACCACTTTAAAAAATATGAGCCCACTCATATGTACATAGGGTTTGCTGATCATTTGAGCACATTCCTGTTTGTTTTGCACATCAAAATCACACTTTGTTTATTATTTCACTGCAATCATTTTACTTCTTTGTTAATTTGACAGGAAAAAAGGTTAGTCTATGCAATTCGGGAATACTCGCAGTTAGGAATGTATATTCAACAGAAGTTCATACCATGAACTATAAGTTTTTATGTTTCATCATATGCAATTTCCCTCTTACTGCGTATGGAGAGAGAACACTATACATTTACACTTATAGGGTTAGACTGGAACCTACAGTCAAGATACCACAATTCACCATTACAAATATGATGCAAAAGGGAATCCAAGGATTCATAGTTTAACTTCATACTGAGGATGGAGATCTTCCTACTCTGCTTCAAAAGTCTGGCTTCCTCCTTCTCTTCTGTGTCCCTGTTATTTGGAAAGAAGTTGTTTGCCAGCCACCATACTCATCTGCTTCCATTTCTGCTATGAGAGACATCAAGTCAGCCACAATTTCTCACTTGTGATCATCAGAGGCTAATTTACTACTTAGAGAAGCCTCTTCTGGCTTCTSTGTGAGCACTGACAAAATGGATGTATTCTTCCTCAAACGCTCTAGGAGATAGCCATGGTAACGTGGAGCGTGGATTTCTTGCTCCCTAAATTGCTCATAATTTTGTTGCTTGTGTCAGTGGTGTAATGCCAGAAGACATATATTTTGTTCCATGATAGTTAAATGTTTTGAATCATGACCAAATAACCACCTCTTCTCTGATTTCAAAACATAGTAGTCTGAACTGAGACGACTCTCGACAGTTAACTTTTCAACCTTTTCACTGAGTATCACTGGAGCTAAAGACTTAATGACAGAATTAGGGCCAGGTTTGCTTTTCTGTTTTAAGTATTGAGGAACCACCTAAGGGATGCTATGATCACTTAGCTGCTCTGCATGTCTTCAGTCATCAGGTTTATTCCATTGGATGTGGGTGTTTAGTGGGAAAAGGGTATGGAGGGCTGTGATCAATTGCATATGTAGTAGAAAATGGAGTCTACTTCCTTGGGATGAAGATACTAATTGAATTCACTTCATGGCCCTCCATTGCAATGTACTGACATTTGAAAATAATGAAAGCCTGTTATTCCTTGTTATATAACTATGTTTTATTTGTCCAGAGGAAAAGTGCTGCTGGCAGTGTTGTCTTCAGGGGATCAGGAATGGAAAGCATGCTGCAGTCTCTTTATTTGGAGAACAGAGCAGGCTACTACTTCACACAATTCTGTGAGAAGTCAGAGAATAAGGTATGAATATTTTCCTRCTGTGTGATAATTTAGTCCACAATTGACTGAATGCCAAATTATAGAGTGTAGCCAGACTGAAAAAAAAAGGGGGGGAAAAGAAAGATTGATGACTGGATGAATTATTACTTGTGAGACTTCAATCCCTCAACAACAATAAACTGTTCATGTATATATGCAAACTAATGACAGATCTTAACCAAGCTGTCAGATTCTTACTGTCTCAAACCTATTGGAATTCTTATTGTACCATAAGGGATAAAAAAAAAGACTAATAATTTTTAAAAACTGGCCTCTAACTTGGCAGAAAAAAATGAGGTCTTAACCCACAAAAACAATTTTTTAAAACTATGGAAAATCTGCTGTGCTATTACTCACTGTAATCTGCTTTCTTCTTACTTTTTGGGTTAGTGATGTCCAAAATGGCCAATATTTAAAAAATGTTCTTATGCTTCCATGAAGCTCCTTGGATTTCTGAGAAACATAACACTATTTCTTCTATGTAGTCAGCAGATCTATCATTCATTGCTGGGTGTAAATTGAGGATTGGATTGGAACAAGTTATGAATATTSAGTTAATATTTAGTGGCTTTGCAGAAAAACGGAGTCTTTAGGGGAGGTTTGAATACAATCAAGATGGACATCTGTTTTGCTGCTGGCAGAACTCAGAATCCAGCAGCAGTAGCTGGAAATGGCTCTGGCTTCTAGAAGGCAAGATCCAATGTTTCCAAAGCTAAATGCCTTCAGCTAAAAATGTTGGATGTGTATAGATAGAAATATAAAAAAATAAACTTATTKTTCCATTGGAGATAGGCATCCATGCAGCCTTTCCAGGTGCCAGACTCCTTCCAAAATTATTTCCTTGAAGTTTTCTCCTCAGCTGTGAAGCCTATTTCACTCATGTTCGAGGTCTGGAAGGCTACAGTTTGTGGAACCAAGTTCCCTACCCCTACATTTTTGGAATGCATTCTTTGTTGGTTAGTGATGGGGGTTTCAGGGTATTTTTAAGATCTCAACCCCATAAACATACGATGAAAACAGAGGATTTGGGGAAAGACATTTCATTCTGAAAGATCTTTTGCTGTTTGTTTGAATTTATGAAATGAAGCCATGAGTCTGTGTCTCAGAAATGCATGTAATAAAAATGTAATGATAGTCACAGTAACATATGTCAAATACACAGTATTTAATTGTTTTGGTTATTGCTGCACAATGCTATTTTACTGTGGCACAAACTCTGCATGGCCATTATCATCATCTCTTCTTTGGTGCTGGCTTCATGCCACTGAAAAGTAGTTACTCTTTGAATATTAACTACAATGTTAACGATTTTAATAGCCAATTAAGCATAAAGGGTACAATAAAAGATAGAGCATCCCTGAGACGATGCTATTAAACATGTTGTCCTTCTGCCAGTATGCAACAGAGGATTAAATCCATCTTAAATTGAGCTTGATTTATRATGACTCCAAAAAGCTAATTAATTGCTTACACTGGCAAGTCAACTTTATAAAAAGTTGTGATATTTGGGTAGCAAACTTACAATATTTTTYATCCCTAGTTGTGGAAGAACTGCGTGTACTTTTGGTTTGACCTACAGGCTTATCATCAGCTTTTCTACCGAGAAACCCTTCAACCTTTTCCAATACACAAGCAAGCTCAAGTAAGTTGTAGATAATGTTTTTCCTTSAAAATAATTTGTTCATTCCCATCACAAATGCATTTGTTCAATGTAAAGACTGAAAAGAAGATAGAAAATAGAAAAGTTTCCAAATCTTGGCAATCACACTAAAGTATATCTGTGTTGTGGAGAATACAAAAAGCTCTTTGGATTGTTTCCATGGAATTTCTTGATTCAAACATTAAACATGCATAGTTTGATTTCGAGGCTCTGCAGCCTGTTCCCAGTTTTATCTGTTATACTCACTTTACCTAAACTCCCCTTTGCTACACTGCGTCATGTTTGGAAACTGTCTGCTTAGTGTTAACATCAGAGGTAGTATTTTTTCTAMACCGTCTAACTGTGCTGTACCTTTCCTTCCATCTCCTGTGTGGGTTAGAATTGCAGATCTCATAGTACAGACCTCAAATAATGACCTTAGTAATGAAAATGGATCTTTGTCAGTCCTGTTTAATTTTTATGATTGTCAGGGCTTCATTATTACCTTTACTATGGTTGTCATTCCCCTAATASATCTTTACACCCTCATTTCATGTTAAGTGGAACTGATATTTCCTATAGAGTATTCTAATTGAGCATCCACTTAGACCACAGTGGTGCTGATGGCAGAGTAGACTGATTCCATCAGGSAAAGAAACTGCAATAGTGTGATATCATTAGAAGAATTCCAAGGTACATTTAAAATCACTCTGTGAAACTTCGGTCTGATTTTCGTCTCTAAACCTTATGTAGGAGTATATCCTATCTGCATATTTCAATATATACTGTAACAGAGCAAAGCTATGCCACATGTCACTGGAACAAATGTYTGTAGACAGCAGGGGAGAATAATCTCTTTATACTGCATGTTTTGTTACTGAGTGTCTGGACATCCTTGAATTTGTCTTCTTTTACTTCTTGGCGTTTTTACTGGGCAAATGACAGAATTTTGCGTATTTGTCCAGAATTCTCATTTGAATCAGTGTTATTTGTACAGAAACTCCAAGCAGAGGCCGAGGCAGGGTTTCCTCTCTCCTGTCTCATACTGGGTAAGCTAAACTGCTACCTTATTAAGTTGTTTATCCCTCCAGCTCTTTTAATGGCCTGAGGCTGTGGGCAACTGAATGTCCCCTGAAGTCTGACTGTCTCCTGCGTCTGCCCAGGCCTGTGTGTGGCTGGGGACTTCCTCACAGCAGATATGCAAGTTGATCATATCTAGTCTGTGTCACCATTTTCCTGTGTGTTTTGTTGCAGGCCAAAGCTTAGCTTATGGTCCCTGGTAGTTTTAATTTTGGTTTCATTTCACACCAGTTTAGATTCTTTATGCAGTGGTTGCCTGGCTGAAAATGTAAGGCCCAGRTCTTTCTTCCTAATCTTATTTCCAGTGTTGGCCTGGTGGTGACAGCAGAACATCGTACAATCAGTGTTACCAGGCAGTTGCAGATAGTACATACACATAGCCATTAAAGTAAATACATCAAAACGAAATATGTGAAATTGTTCCATTAGCATAAGTAACAGCTGAAATGTAACATAACAAATCAACACATGTGCTGCAACATTTGGTATCATTCTCAAGCTTGCCTTTTAAGGTTGCAGAAAAATTATACTTGTTTTCATTGGAACATGGTTAAGAGTCAAGCTGCAGCCAATCTRCAGAGTCTGCTTACGGAAGGGATGCCTTCCCAAATGCTGCACTCACCTTTGGCACAAGAAAACAGTCACTCCAAATACTCCTAAGAGAATGTGAATCAGATTGGCATGACACAGTCATATATATTTTACTATTTATTACAGAAAGAAACATGCAGAGAGAGACATGCAATGAGAATTCCATATGTGTGCTGCCTGCTTCCTGTTAGAAACAAGATCAAACCTTGATTGCTGTGTATCTGCTACTCATTGTGTCATTGGTTAGGCATTGTTATCTCAGCTTTATGATAGAATAATAGAATGGTTTCCAAGATACGTATGCATTCACCCCGGGAAAGAAACTACAGAAAGAATGAAATCTGATGAATAAAAATAATGACAAGTACCAGTAATCATCCAGAACATATATGGTTATTCACTGTAAACATACATACAGGAGTGTAAAACATTTGAAAATAAAATAAATAAAGAAATGTATAATATTGGGTTTTAATTTWAAAAAAAAGTTATTTAAAATTAGGAATTTAATACAATTATGGGAAGTACAATATTTTAATGCTAGAATCAATTTACGTAAAGGAAGTCCTCATTACTGTGAACTTTTAGGGTCAGACACAAGACTTATGTTAGTGGGAAATTATGATGGAGGTTAAGCAGTTTAGTTTTTCTGTTTAAGACCAGCCAGTGCATTGCATTCTTCCATCATCTGATTCTGCCAAGCAGCTGCACAAGCCCCTCATTTAGATCAGAACAATATCCATGGCTTTGGGCAGCAGTACAAAGCTCTTGGACTTAAATCTTTCTCGCATTTCTTGCTTCACTTCAGTCATTCTGAAATTGCTTATCAAAGCCTTCTCATSTGGGAATGAATTCACACCAAAATCCAAGGCCTGTACAATCCCTGATTTGGAAAGTCATAAATGAGGCCAGTCTTAATCTGTATTTTCTAAGCATTTTGTATAATCAAGTTTACGTGATTGTAAGTAATTCCAATATGCAAACTGACCAAATTTCCAGATAAGGTATTGGGTTCAATCCATTACATATTTACAGTTATAGGAAAATTTATAGCTGGCAGGTAGAAAAATTCTTGTGTTTGTAAATAGGAGTAAAACGATGAATTAACAAAGTTTGATACACACTTGATGTCATATGCTTCAGATTTTTGTATGAATTTGTTAACCTGTAAGTTCATTTAATGWAATTTTTCCTGTTGATCACTTAGGAGACTGACCAATATAACAGTTTCAATATTCCACTGAAAATGAGAAAACCTCAAGAATTCCATGACATGGGAGTAAAAAAAGCTATGATTATTATTTTTTATAAAATGTGTCTTGCAAACTGCATTGTTGAAGGCTGTGAACATGGTCATTTTTCCTCTTTTTTGACATATCTAGAACTCTTCTCAGTTTTCCTGCAGTTCTTGTAATCAAATCTGTGCAGTTCTACAAATGCATTTCAAACCTGTGCAAGGGATGCAGGAATGAAAGCTTCTCATTTCCCTCCCATCTGCAAGTGCATGTGTTCAGCTACTTGGTCAAATCCCATATCACTTGATTCTTACAAGAATTCAAGTAATAAGATGCCAAATCCTCAGACACCGTAAATATGCATCCTTCAAAAGTGAAGAGGCTGTAATGATAATACCACTGAGGTCTGATTGTTTGAGTTTGGAAAAATGCATTCCTCTAGCTAGCTTAACCACCTCTGAATTTTTGCTTCATGTGTATTGCCAGGCCTAACTATTGGTTCTGGAGAAAAATAGCCATCTTTACTATGTTCTGGTTTTGCACGAAAAATTATAGAGAACTGGGGGCGGTTCTGCAGGTAGAGCAGCCTGCAAAGGCAGTCCCTAAAGGTAGTCCACTATCTTACAACAATGTTTATGTGAGCAGATTGTCAATAGCTTTTGGTCAACAGTTCCTTAGTCTGGGCAATTTCTGGCTGGATAGGCTGAGATTTTTTGCCAGTTCTAAAGAAGAGTAGCAAATATACTCAAGTTAACCTATTTTGTACAAAATCATAAGGAAAGGAATTGCACCCAAGAAACTAGTGGTGTGTTTGTTTTTATTTTATTCTTAAAACTATGCTCACATGACCACTCATTTAAGGAACAGGTTAATTTGTGCTAAAATATTGAGGACCTCCTTTTGAAGCTGTTTACCAATTTACAGATCYCGTGTGTGTTAAGTCATAACAGGCGGAGCAATGTAGTCCTAATGACAACTGAAATGGTTAGCCCCTCTTTAAAAAAAMCATTTTTAAGATATTACATCTTTGTGTAATTGGACTTGTCCCTTCTAATTTGGCTAATTTTATGCATTAAATGTTTTGGATCAGACTTAACATGATTTAACTGAAACTTTCCTAATGTTAGAGCTCTTCAAAATAGCTTTCAACTTTTGAAATCTAATTAAAGCTGTTAAATTTCAATGTACTTAGGGATTTACTGAGAAGAATTTAATTTAGGATAAATGCAGTCTTGTTTTCAGCTAGGACTCCCCCTATGGATATCCTCTTTCTCTCACCTTACACCTTGCACTTGCATATCATTATTGCACTGATAACATGGACCATAGTAGGCATAAACCATCTTTGTTTCCAGTGAAAATGTAGAAATGAAGAAAGAGTGAAGAATCCTGCATACACAATAAATAGAGTAATCATAACAAGAGCTAASTGGTGGATGACTGTCAGCCATTGTAGCCCTATATTCCTCAGTGACCTAATACCAGGAGAATCTAAAGGGTTTATTTCAAATTTTAATGGTCCAAAATAATGGGGATATACTCTTTCACTGTTACTGTTTGAAAGAAAGAGTCTAATAAATCAGCATTTCATTTTAAACAAACAGAAACATAGTTATTTAATGTACTCATTCTCCCCTTGTGCTTGAAATCTAAGCACACCAGTGTTTTATTACAGCTTAAACACAGAGTAAATGTATTATTTTCTTCTCTTCTATTACTCTGTACATCTGCTAGTTACAGATGGATTTTAGCAGCATAGGGAGAAAGAGAATTATTGGAATCATGAATTCTTCATTATCAAACCTTTGTGATAATAAATAATGAAAATGGACTTGTCAGTGCTATCCTAGAGAGAAATTCTGATTTACGCTACTAATCTCATCCCTGACTGTATGTTTGAAATTCAGTTAGACTTTAACAATATGAGGAAGAGAAAATATTTATAAGTATATGAAATATATTTTGGCAGCATCTTTTTTCTCATGAGTTCCTAGCTGCAGTCAGAATCATGAAGTTCTAGAAAGATATTCTGGAATATACTCTTCCAAGATATTCCTGGGAAAAACTTCTTTTACCCTGAGGTTTTGATGCTCATTTTCATAGCATCATTTRTGAAACATTTAGAAAACAAGAACTTTCATCAGGGACTGTATGAAAAAAATTGAAATAAATAGAAACATTAAGACTGTTTGCTTCAAGAATGAGCTCTTAGGGAGAAGGAAGCATTCTCCAGGTTCAGTTTTCTGCTCTGTACATGTTGAATGGCAAACTCTGTGTGCTTCAGATAAGAAGTATATTGTAATTCTTGMTTTGGTAAGGGCTTAGATCTTAGTTATGTGATGGCATCTCCTRTCCAGATCCTGTTCTACAATAAAAATCTCACCAGTGTCAAAAATCTGTATAAGAGAACCTCCACACAAAATGAAATAGTATCAATTTTCATTACTTTCAACCTCAAATTTAAGAAGTACATCTCTTAGACTTCTAAGTAAGATACCTTCACTAATTGGGCCAGCATATATTCTGCAAAACAAAAGTGTGACTTCATGAAGAGTGCAATTGTTATAATAACTGCAGTTAACTGAATCTAAATATTAGCAAAATATATGCAAGAGAAATTGCATTAAGCATTACTTTGTGATTGAACCATTTTAACAATTAATAGTAAAAATGGCAAGGAAATCCATTATATCAATAACTGGATTTTGGACAAAGGACTAATACTAGTAAAAATAAGAYAGTAATTATATATATGTTCAGAACATACAGCAGGGCAGTGGGGGACAAATATGCATATTTATATATGCAATTGATTTTCTCCTTTGGGGGTCTGTGACGACTGAAATGGATGATGCCTAAGAAACAGTTTTTTTCTGTTTTATTTTAGTTCCTTTATGCGACTTACATTGCTCCATCTGCCAGTATGGACATTGGACTTCATCAGGATAAGAAAAATATTATTTATCAGAAAATTGACCCAGCCTTTGAGGACCTTTTTGACCCAGCAGAAGAACATGTCCTCACTATTCTGCTGGAACCGTGGATGAAGATGGTAGAAGCAGACAAATATGCTTACGGGAAGGTAATACCTCAATGACACCATGAAAAATTCCTATTTCAGGGAAGAAAATTGCAAGAACATTCATATGCAACCCTGTTATATTTATAGTCAGGCAGGGAGAAGTATTACAACATGTTTTACTTACTCCTTTCTGTCCYGATAAGTGGAAATGGGCTGAGCTTCTTGTGGAGAGCAGACTTCTCATCTGAAAGGAAGGTGTGGGCTTCATAGACTCCTTGGCCTGTGAATTAGGGAGGAACACATCTTGGTATGGTAAGACTTCTCTTTACATTCAGGAAGTTTCATGTTTCTGCAGTCATACCATTATCACAAGTAATTTTTTTTATGATGGGTTGCCCACAAGCAGTCTGTATTTTTAATGAAAATCACATAGCAAGGTGGTTTTCTAGTGTCAGTGCAGTAGTAGTAGGTATTTCTGGTGTCTACAATTAAAGTGCAGCTATTGCTTAGCATAGAGGAAATGTAAAATGGTCATCCAGCTGTATTTGTCCCAAACACTTTTTATATTGCTATTCTAAATAAGTGAGTCAGAGCTGCAGGTCAAACTCCTTCTGGGTGTCACTATATGAGAAGGATACAAAGCTACTGGAAGTGTCCACAGGAGGGCTATGAAAATGGTGAAGAGCCTTGAGGGGAAGCCTAGGAGGAGTGATTGAGATCACTTGTTCAGCCTGGAGGGGAAGAGACTGAGGGGAGACAAAGCGGTTTACAGGCACTGGTCTCTTCTCTGTGGTGCCCAGTGRCAGGACCCAAGGGAATGGCCTGAAGTTATGTCACGGGAGGTTTAGGTTGGATAACAGGAAAAGGTTCTTCAGCCAGAGGGTGGCTGGGCTCTGAACAGCTCGCAGAGAAGTGATCATAGCACCACGCTTGACAGAGTTTAAGAAGCATTTGTACTATATGCTTGGGCACATGGTGTGACTCTTGGGGATGGTGCTGTTCAGGGTCAGGAGTTGGACTCAATGATCCTTGTTAGGTCCCTTCTAACTCAGGATATTCTATGATTCTCTAATTCTCATTTCAAGTGTTTAGCATCCCTCTCTTGGATATGGAAGGAGAAACTTACAGTGGGGAATCAGGAGGGCAAGAAGYTGGTTCTTCCTGTTTTTCTTCAYTATGACCTTAGATGAGGCATCTGCAGTTTATAGGAAATACCACTTATTGCTGATTCTTCCATCAGCTTGTAATAATATGCCCACATTGCCCCCTGCAAAATATTTTTAAATCCTTTTGCAAAAGTTTTGTAGTACTTGTTTGGTTCTATTACATGCATGCAGGCATGTAAGAACTACTAGGTGAACAGATACCTAAAATCAAAGTTGAGAGTAATCTTCTAAGCCTATTAGGTGGTAGCCAGTAACGAACATTTAAGAACAGAATATAAGAACAGAAAAGAAACATACAGCCATATTTAGCACTTTGCAGCTAAGGAAGCTCATGGAACAGAGGATTTATCCACATTTTTGATTTGAATAGTCTTTGATGAATTCTTTCTCCCCCATGGGTTTCTGTAACTTGTWTTGTGAGTGATATATCTTCAGCCTCACTGTATAAGTGAGTTTCATGGCTTAGTCATGCAATAAGAGAAAAAAATGCCKGTCTTGATTTGTTTGCAAACCCTTCCCTGATAATTTTACCTGGTRCCCTAGTTTTGTATCAGGAACAAGTGACCAATTGTCATCTTGTCCTATTCTCCATGTTCTCATGCTTTTACACATTTCTGTTGTATTTTGGTTCAGTTTGATCTCCTTGAAACTCAAGAATCCTAGACACTTTGACCTCTCCTCCAACAGATATTCCATTCCTTTGTTGCACTTCTTGCCCCATCTGTATGTTTTTTTTATATTCGATGACATGCAAGCAGTACTCAAAGTCTGGATGCACTAAGGATTATCCAGTGGCAGAACCATGTTTTCTGTTGTGCTCTTTGTTCCATTTCTAATTGTTCCTATCATTCTAATTACCTTTTGACTCCTGGTGAACTTCGAGTGGATTTGCAAAATGTAAGCTAATAGCCATCTGCAATGACTCCAAGATTTCTTTCCCAAGTAATAACTACTAATGGAAAGCCCTAATTTGGAGCTCACTGGAATGACTTAATGTTTATTATCRTTGAATTCAGCTGGCCTTTTATCATGCAGATGGTAAAGTGTCCTGATATCCTGCAGCTTTTCACAGTCAATTTAATTTYTTGTTCTGTGGAATCATTTTGCAAACTTTGTTGTGTCCTCAGTCACCTCCTTTTCCAGATAGTTTCTGAATGTTTAAAAAACAACTTCAGTGCAGATCCCTGTGAGACTCCAATAGGAACCCCACCCCATAATGAAAGTTATTTATTTCTTTGGTTTTGATTTTCTACCTTCTAATTAATTCACAAAGGGACTTTCCCTCTCATCCTGTGATAACGTAATATCCTTCAGAAACTTTGAAAAAGTTTGAAAAACATARTAAAATGAAATATACTAATCCAAACACATCTGTAAAATATTTTCTTTGCTTTTCAAYATATTTTCTAACCTTTCAGATAAATTATTTTCCTATAATATTTCAGCTATAATTCTTTGTGACCTGCAGTGCACCTTGGAATTGATTGATTGTTTTCATGAATCTGAGATTTTATTTACTTTCTATGGGACTGATTTTAGTCTTTTGTAACTGTGTGTTTTCCGTGTGCACTGTCCATACTAGTCCCATGTCTATTGCCAGTCCTCACTGAGTCAGCACAGCCGAGGGGTTTTATACATCATTTTTCCATAGAAAGGAGTCTGCTTTTAAGCTCTCTGAATACTGTATTTTCACTGCTTCTAGTAATGAAAAGATTCCTCCAGAGTAAGAATTGGAGTGATACACTTTTCCTTTTAGTTAATATGTGTGTCAGTTTATATCTCCTTGAGTTAACACAGGATAATCTATTGTCCTTTCAGTTTAGAGGATGTGTTGCTTTGCAAGTGTAGTTACGTGCAAACTTCTCAGTGCTCTAATAACACAAACATCTTAATCAGAGCACCAAAACACACCTAAATCCTTTTGACTGCACAATACATGCATTTGTGAAGAGTTATAATACACAGACATAAAACGACCTGTTCTAGGACGCACTAAAGTCTCTAGGTGCAGGCTGATACTTAGGCACRCTCTCCCCCAAGCACAAAGACAAGGTCTGCTTTGTATTTTTTTCAGTCCCTGGCTCTCTTCTTCCCCTTTGTTCTACTCTATAGGAGGATATATTTGGCCCATTATGAAACAAGGTATTTTATCAAGATTTAGGTGATTCCAAAATTGTGTATTTGGGACACGTTCCTTATATATATATATACTTTTTTTTTTTTTTTTTTTTAATGAAACATGAAATCAGGAGAGTTTCTTTTTACTGTTGATTCTCATCCTGCCTCTCTCTACTTTCTCTTTAAACTTTATGAAAAATGTTCTGAATTATTTTAGTGTTTACTTTTAAACTATGGGTTTTTTTAAGGGAAAGAATAGYCCAAAGCACTTTGTAACATTGTAATAAAGTTACACGGAGCTTGACGACATTGAGGTAACACTGTGATTAGTGAGGTATTCACTTATAGATGAAAGCGTAAGGAATATTAAGCTAAATATAAACATTTGTATAAGATAATTAAGCTTTCTAATCTTCGTAATGGACATGCAAATCAGTATAACTCATTGGCTGGATTTTGCTAAATATCCTAAAATCTGCATTCAAATGGTTTAGTCAGTCAGGAGAGCCACCAAATATCTCTTGTGCAGTTGCTGATTGTTTGTGCGTAACATAAAGAACTGCTCCAGTTACATACGTGCAGCTTCTAATTAAGTTAAAAAATGCCGATACTTCATGAATTCAAATCACACACAGTTAATTTTTTAAAGAAGGAGGTAGGACTGAAAGTCRGAAAGCTTTCACCTTCATTGTTTAGATATTTTAACATCTTTCTCATTTTAAATTTCTGTTTCTCCAAATCTGTGGYATTCTGCCTTTTTGACATTTCCCATTGAGARTCCTRGTTTTAAGAACTGTTTTTCTGCTTCWCAGTGGTGCTTTGACATTCAATTTSCTGGTATAGGCAATGAGGTAGGTCTGATCCAATACACACAATATATTATGTATGCAGTATAATTTAGCATTTTTTTAATACAAAGTTATTTGCTTAAAGATATAGTTAGGTTATTTAGTGGTATTCTGTAGAAATCTACATCTGTTCCTACAACAGATGGAAAAAGTTTGTTCTACCACAGCTTTTAACASAATTGTTTGTCACAAGAATGTGACTTTTTGTCTCTTCTAAACATCAGTCTCATAACTGGCAAAGTATTCTTTTCTATCCACTGTCACTGGCGAAGTGCCCATGTAGTTCTTCATCTTTCTATAACGTGTACTGTAGGGGTGATATAAGATATTATTTTTATTAGGTGGAGTTGGTGGAAGAAACTCAACAGCTGGACTCCGTGTACTTAAGAAAGCTCCAGGCTTTGCATCAAGTGAGTAGTTCCAAGAAGGATGAGGTAAGACTAGTACCTATTAACAAAAACAAACCCTYTCTTTATCAGAGAGGGTTAACACTTTGAGTATCAGCAATGAAAGACTGACCAGATGCTAGTTGAGAAGAGCAAATAGTCGGATTTCTACCATTCATTTTGGGGACTGATTAACAGCCATTGTGTTAATCAGACATACAGGTCTTTTGTTAATTACATCAACATCAGTTGTTGGTGTGATTGACAGAAGTCAATTACAAATTAAAGTCCGTGGAATGTRTTTTGGGCCCCTACTCTCCAGTAAATATTTCCATTTCAAGTGAATTACAGGTATATATTTGATTATTTGATTATGGAACCTGCACACACTGATATGTTTAAAGAAAACATAACAGTAAAGCTTACTAGGAGCTGGAGCCTTAACTCAATTTATTTTCTCAGCAATCAAAAAGCTATTTTACAGAGACAGGGTATCTAATGCAAGGATTATTAGACTGAGCAAAATACAGAGGTGAAAAAAGCAGTTATGCAAGAAAAATAATTTCTACCCTCAGAGTACTGTTGCCGACGCTGGGGCTCTCAAAGAAGATCAGGACTTGMATCAAGTTCCCAAAGAATTGGCAGGTTCTAATCTGTCTGACCTGATCCGTGACAAAGAGAAGTTGGAACGGTTCTGGGCTTTTCTTAATGAGCATTCTGCTGGGTACGTTTCTTCATTATTGTTATTTTACCTGTTTCTAAATTCACAAGAAATCTTTSCTGAACATATTGGCTATTTATAATTTTGACAGATTTTAGTCTTTTTAAAAATGTGTTTGCATATTTATGAAATACACACGCATATTGTTCAGACAACTGAATTGTCTTAACATTTTTGGGGTAAAAATTCTCCTGTCAAAACATATTTGTATTACAGTTCTGCTTTCAGTTTCTGCTTTGATTWGTGGCAAACCCCTGAGTAGAACAATTAGGCTATAATGAGTAAAATTTTCTCTTTTTTTAGTACAGATTCAATTTAGTACATTTTTAAAATTAAACCTGGTTATTCTAAAAATGTACAAATAGAAAACAGGCATGTTATTCTCACAGTGTGACAGCAACCTCAGTTTTGTGTTTGCAGAACAGTTTTAAGTACTAGATTGTAGCAGATAGAGTCTTAGGCAGGCTCTTTGAAAAAAATGAGACTGTTTAAAAGGTAAGATCTAAACAGAAGTTGACACTTTTTTTTTTTGTCCTTAAATTGTCACTTCCTTCCTTTAATYGGCATTCCCATGAGTTGATGCTTTGCATATTGTCTATTGCGTCTAGTCAAGCACTGCTATAGCTTTATACTGGATATTGGTCAGCTTTTTCAAAAGTGCCCAGAAAGGGGAATCTGGCACAAAACTCCTCTGGCCAAAATGCAGTATCATCACTTCTGTTTATTGTCACATATGTTCCCTTTGTAGTCAGAGAGAGAAATACTTSTGGACACAATACTCCTAATTCTGAAGGTAACATCTAAAACCGATTTGGATGGATCATTCCTAAGACAGTTATTTCTTCTTACTGACTACAAAAGGACTGCAGGTGATGCTTTCAGATGGATATTCACATGCTGTAGGTGCCTATAGCCAAGTGACTTCTGAGTTAGTTGTTTAGAATGGTGGTCTCCAAACTGTTTTGTTCATGCATCTCATCAATAAAAGCTTTTTGAGCATGGAGCCCTAGTATGTATACATRTTATACATWTWTATACACACATACATACATACATATATATAAATTTCTATACATTATATACATGTGCTACTACATTTTTAATATTTTCCTTCTGCCTCTCAACAAATGGTCTTGTGCACCCCTGCAGTTGGGAGACCACTGGTCTTGAGTTCTTCTCTAACTGGGGAAATGGTAGGAATCAGCAGTTARCAGGTCCTGGACAGGTATGCTGAATTGCCTTTGGTATTCTCTGCTKCTTTGTTAATCACAGGCAAGTCCCATCCTAAGTGGTAAAGCTAGGCAGAGAAATAATTATTTTATGGAGCATTAAAAAAAATCTTTTTGTAAAAATTCATAATGAAGAAAGATATTTGAAAAAGTCTCACAGAAGTATTTTAGGGCTGGGTCCAGCCTCGTTACTCTGGAGTCCAGCTGGCACGGTACAATAAAGGTGTTAAATGGTACTATAATCTGAAGGGATCCTAGAAGTAATGCAGCCTGGAAAACTTCCGAAAAAAAACCACAAATGCGTCATTTGCGTCTTCATCAAAACTTACGGTTCTGATAATGTCCAGTTGTAAGTGATCCAAGTTTCAGGAAGGACAGGCTGCTGAGTAYCTGCACACAAATTCTGGTAAGAAATTAAACAAAGCTCCATTAATTAATACTTCATTAAATATACTGGATATATGTACACCATTGYAGGACAATTTGTATTACTTCAGGTTAGTGAATTATCTCTTGTTAGTCCCGATAGGCTAATTGACAATGGATGTGCTCCTGATCCACTGAAAGGGAAAAGTGCAGTTTGCCAGGATCAGCCACCACTAAATGGTTTATCTTACTCRTTTGAAGGTTACAGATTTTACTTTTAAAGTAAGATGCACGTATTTGGTCAGTTGTCATAGGTAGATGCCAAGGAGTTACTCCATAAACCACAGTAACTTGGATCACTTGCATTTGTGATGAACTAGCAAATGAAAGAATTTCAGTCTCAAAAGAACTTAGGTCTGTAAGGGTCTCAAAAGACTTCTGAAAGGAGAACATCTGTTCTTAAATCAGTCAGATGCTTTTGAAAGTTTTACTCATAGATTAATGTTTTGAAAAAGCCACTTATTAACAAAATGGAAAACTGAAACAGATTTGTCTGAATTCAATGTTTCATATTTTCTGCTGCAAATACAGTGAATGTACTCACTAAAATGSTCACAGAACTTTATCTAATAAGATACCGTCAGAAAACAGTCATATAAATTAAACCAAATTGTAGATATGCCATTTAGTCTGTCATCTGGTTTAAAGAACAAAACCATTCTATGATTCTATGAAAACAAACTTAAATKTATAGTATACACTCAAATATATGAACAATATTTAGATTGAGAATTGTGTAATTGAAATTATTTGTCACTGACTATTACTAATGAAATAAGTAGTAGAATTGATAATTTATGAGAAAGCAGCCCACAAAAAGCCCTAGAAACAAATTTTACCATTAATTGGTTTTATCTGGTTAACTGCAGACTGACTTTAAACTCTAGCACTTCACACAGGGCAGGAAGGGGGTGATTTCTTGGCTGATGTACCCAGCTGTCATCCCTGCTCCTTTCTCAGGCAATATAACAAGGAGGCAGAGCAGGAGGCATCAACTCGTCTCTCAGCRGCTCACAGCCTCTGTACTGATTCAAATTTTCATCTGTTTCATTTTTCATTCTCTCTGTGAGCTCTGCACTATGGTTCTGGTTCACAGTCCCTGCTGGATTTAGCAGTGACATATTGAGGAGGTTACTCCTTCCAGGGTACCCCAGAYGGCACCCTAAGTGAGATCTCTAAGATGTATGTTTGATCTGCCTGTTCAGCAAGTGCCATGGTYTCAGCAGATGGTACTTGCAAAGAAAAAAATGACATAAAATTCCAGCCCAATCTGACCTGGTATTTTGGTCTTGACGCTTTGGTGGCATGTGGTTAAACTAATGACTCCCTAGAATGTTGATGAAATTAACTCAATATTGATATAGCATTCTGTTTAAATTTGTTTGTAGCATGGATCTCATGTGCTGGCTAGACATYGAAGAGTTCAGAAAGATGCTCCACGAGGATAAAGAAAAAAGTGATGAAAAATCAAAGGACATTAAAAACAAGTACCTAAATAAAAAATACTTCTTTGGACCCAACAGCCCAGCTACTCCAGATCAACAAGAAAAGGTAGCAGTTACAAAACCATTCATGAAGAGCAATCACTGTGAATGTAACTGAGATTAAAATCCAGTGGGTTTGCTCCARCTTTTCCCCAAGCTATCTCCCTAAACTCTACCTGTATTTTTAGCCAGAAATCTGCTTCTGTTCTGATTGTATGGGTCCCTTCCTTCCAGTTCAGGCTTTTCCTCTCTACCCYTTACAGAACATCTCTCTTAAACTGTGATCTGAGTCCAGGCCAGAGCATGCACAAGACAGCTYAGAAAAGTGTAAAAATGACTTTCTGGCACAGTGACTTGTTCCAGCTTTCTATTTTAGTATGCCAGTAAAGCCACAGACAGCAAGTCTGAGCTGTGGTACTCTGATATATCTTGATACTTAGGCAATTTACTTGGTCAAGCTGGGGTATTATTTGCCAGAGTCTGTATCCTATTATAGGTAGGGACAAATGTAATCTGTTCCCTTTTATGAAAAGTACATGTGAGCCTTGGGTAAGCATGCATTAAGTGCTTTGCTTACAGTTAAGCTCATGCTTTGCTAAATCAAGGATGTAGAGAGATAAAGGACTTTTGGTATACACAAAAGTTTATGTCATGTGTTATTGTATTTGAATTGCTTAGCTAATGCCTTCAGGTGGAGGAAAGAGACAAATCCTTGATGATCAGCTTTCGGCAGAGGTTCTGCTAGAAGTTCAGCAATGCGTCCAGAAGAGATTAGAAGAACAATGGTTGCCATTGTTCCTGGCAGATGAACAGCGTGAGGTGGAGAGACGAGCAAAGGTAATTTTTTAACAACAGCAACACATACAGGCATTGTTTTTCGTTTGGCTCATAATTTACCATTGGGACAAAAAGGTTCAGAGGAAAAGCAACCCACAACTTACTTTCAGTTTACATTGAAAGAGATGCTGTAGTAKGTACAGGTTGAAACATTTGTTTTGGTAAGTGTGAATACAAAGTTCATCTGAAGGCTTAGTTTAGCTGACAGTGTTATTGTTAGWTCCTAAATCTGAAGGAGCTGGTGTTAGCTCTGCTGCCATCCAGGCTGCCAGGAGTGAGCTTATCGTTGTTGTAGTGCTACACTCTTCCTATGCCCTTTTGCCTTAGGCACACAGTTGCCCTCTGAAGAAATACTACTTTGTGTAAAGGATTTGGCAAGGGCATCAGAACACAAGCAAATGAGTGGGCTTCCCATGCCATAATTCCTTCTCTTCTGCTGTCTGCATTCTCCCMTCTGGAGCTGCAATGCCTGTAGAAACCTCTTCAGGACCTGTGAAATTCTGCTAAGTGGAGAGGTTAACTGCTACAAGCWTTATTCCAATTGATTACTTCAGAAAGTTGCCAAAACACTGGGAGTGAGGACYCTTTCACTTCTGCTGGTTCATTAGAAAGACTGGGGAATGGGCAGAGCTAGCACCTGCCTTTTATGAGTGCCTGCATGGCTGTGATCTATGTAAAGGGGATCATCCTGCTGCTGACAGATGCAGAGACTTGGCACTTCCACAATAGCTCTAACATGTGAATGTCATAGCAGAAGGAAACTTCACAGTTCCACCAAGCAGACACATATGCATCTGCACTGATTCATAAAACTTGTTTTCTRTCATCTTTATAACATCAAGAAGGCTGTTGGAAGTGTTGTCAGCCATGCATATAAACTGAATCCTCTCCATTGATTCACAGCACTAAGCAATTTGAAAAGTATAGGTTCCGATAAGATAAATTATAATTTTAATAATGATTATGTTAATTAAATTTTAAAATCTAACCCTCTGCCATTTTTTTTTTTCTGAACTCTGCCTCCTTTACAAGCCCTGGCACAAGACCAGGCAATAAGGCTAAGCTGMTTCCAGGTCTGGAAGCTAACTCATGCCTCTTTTTGCACCTGCTGGCAGGGAGATTAGCTAGCCCAAGTAGTTTAGAAAATGCAGTATTCAACTCAAATAAACAGTTTACAGGAAATACATACTTCTAATGAGCTTTTAGTCTTTTCCTAACTCCRTTTATGTCTGATTGCTCTTTTCTTTTTCTTATTGAAAATTCAGAGGATGAAAAGGTTCTTTGAAGRAAGTATTTTAGAAGAAGTGAAACCAGATGACATTCTCCACTGGCTTCATATTTCACAGTGACAAAACAGTGAGGGCATGCTATGTAGTCCTTATTCAGAAAACCTGCCCTTGATTTGAGGTGTAATTTTGGGACAAAGAAGTTGCAGGATCAAGTCTGTATTTCTGATACAGCTGTCTAAAGGAACTAAAAACTTATACTTAAACTCTTACACTACAGCAACTTATACTCTTATACTAAAGCAAAATCAAACCCAAAATTTATTCCTCACATAAGTGGTCCCTCAGAACATTCTGGGTAAAGWAAACCAGTGTAGTGAACAGTTTGACTGCTGTTGCCTCTTGTTTTCTCTAATTCCCCAGTCTTAATGAGCAGGTGCTCATTTATAGCTGAAGAAGGAATGGCATTCTGTGCAGGTCAACAAGAAGTTTTAGACATAAAATCCAGAAGAAGACATATGAACTATTCTACCACTGTGGTCTTAATCATTAGAGGCCTGAACAAGAAACAAGAATATTTTAAAAATAAAAGAATAGTCTTTTGTTCAGCCATAGGTAAGGGACATAACTGAAGACTTTTTCATGCAAAGACCAGCAAAAGACAACTGGGATGTGGAAGGCAAATGAAATTTACTGTGTCTCTTGTGTCTGCAGTTCCATGGTCTTTTTCATTTGGATCTTGCATATTCTTCATAATTTCCCTGTTGACAGTGTGAGGCTCAAATGTAATGCTGTTAAAAGCAGTCATGGTTGCGCTGGTTACTGTGGACTGATTACTCACATTACTCCTGAATTTAGCTCCCTGCTGGGTGCTCATGGTAAATTTCTCTCCCTTTCTGTCTGGAGAGGTCAAACTTGAAAGAAAAGGTCTCTTGTCCTGGGCTTTGGAGCACTATTAACACTCCTCAAGCTGATATAGTACCTTTAATTCACATTTGTCTGTATTTTGCATGCAGGACTTATTTGGACAAGCTGTTCATTCCAGCATCTGGTAGTTTATTTATTATTGCAAGTGGATTACGTGCAGACCCAAAAGGGAATGTGAAATATGCAGTGGAGTGGGCAGGTTTAATCATATCTCACAGTATCTGTTTCATTTAGAATTGTATTTTAATCTCACAACACTGAGATAGTATCAAATTTAAACTTCTTAAACCTTTGTAATAATACATTTCATCAGATGTTTGCCAGTTTTTTCCTCTTGAAGAGCAGTGAACTCTTTGTGGTTGCCAACATACAAGTTGTGTACATTTGTTCAGTTGAACTTTTATTGTCTGTTGAAATCAAACTRGAGACCCGGTCACCAATTATCCATGCAAACCATCAGCACAGAAGGGATCCAAAGTGCATGTGGATTCTGTAACTGACTTTTTCCCTTTCTCTGTTTGTCAGGAAGATGGTTATTTTTTGTTTTCTATTTCAAGGTTGTTGACTCATAAAATAAGCAGGGTTAAAAATTGGTATAGGGATAGAAGCAACTTTTTGTTTTTCCCTTCATGAATATGCCCTAGAAATAATTTTTCCCARAAGTTCCCTAAATCTTGGTCACAGGGAATAGAACATGTTTGGAGAATTGGACAAGGGCTGAGAAGATCCAACAGCCTAAATTGAGCCGACATTATTTAAACCAAAGGACCCTCTACACAACTACCACCTCCTTCTCACCAGGGTAGGCTCTCACCCCTGGCAGGCTSTGCAACAGGACACTGAAAATAACCCCTGTTTTTAAGATAAGCTGCAGAAACCCTTTCAGTTTAAGATCAGGTTAGATTTCCAGGACTGTTGGCAACAACGAAAAATGTTTCTGTCCCACGCTCACCATTGAACAGCACTCCACCCCTCCAGGACTWMAAGAGTTTTAAACCATTTTTAGAAKATGGTTTTCATTCATCTATCTGATAACAAAAGGGGGTTGTTTGCCTTGCTCCTCAGCAACAGCACAAGAACTGTTTGTTCAGGAAGGTAGGCCAGCATGAACTTCAGTTCAAATAAACTGTCCCTGCATAAGCCATCTTTCTTTCTCCACCCATTCCTGGCTGCCTACTGCTCTGTGCTTGGMAGCATGAGGATTTCCAATATGTCTTGATGACTTTGAATTCTATTTTACTATTGGTAGCTTTATTTCACAGAGAGGAAACTCTCTGGCTTCTGTTGGTGATCATGGCAACACATTTCAAATTTCATTTTGTTGGTGAGATCCCCGCCAGAGGCATTTTACAACTTTAAGCTATGTGGTTTGTGTGTTCCTTTTTCTTTATTGTTTGTTTGCATAAAACTCAAACTGTTCTCTAGAAAAGTAGCCCGTTGTCATAATCAATAGCAATAGCTGTTTCTATACTTTGTGTTGTCATATGGTCTAAATCATTGTCAGTCATTTCCTCCCCCATCACGTTTTCCAAAAAATGTTCCCCAAACCAAACTGGGGAAAAAAAAAAAGGAAAGGAAGAAATGAAGTCTTGCCACATTTTATTGTATCCATGTCATAAACTCATAAACTACTGAMAGTTAGGGTCAGTGCAAAGATAAGAATCAGACAGTTTACACTAACTAATGCCTTTGTTATTGCTTTTTGAAACWAAGTTTATTTCGTGCATCTATTTCTTCTTTTGACAGCATGTGGACAATAAGAGTGTTTCTTCATCTAGTGAAGTAATCGCTTTCCGTAAAGTACTGTTGGATCCAGTGACAGCAAATCTGTTTCAACGCTTTGTGTCACTGAAAGGAGACCTACTGGGGAATGGAGTGCTCTTTTGGCAAGAGGTGCAAAAGTATAAGGTACGTGGTAAAACAGAGCAAAGGGAAGAGCATTCAATTTGTAAGCAAATGCATCCATTCTTGCATATTAGGAGAATTTTAGCAAGAATATCTACAGGCATTCTGTTGTTCATAGTAAGGCCTCTTTCACTGTTTAAACTGTTTTTTTTTTCTTCAATGAAAATCCTTACTTCTCAAGCATAGCTATTTTTGACTCCAATGCATTATCCTTGTATTTTTTAAAGTTTCTTCAAACTGCAAACTTCTTCTGAGTCTCTAAAACAATCCTACTAACTCACTAATGCCCATAGTTTGGTATAAATCTGTTGAGCAGTAGAAAATATGCAAACATTAAAATATTCATTCTGTCTTCAAAGCTGCTACCTGAATTCGGTAATTTCTCAAAAATCAGAAATTACTTCTAAATTGAATCAGATCTATGTAAAGATGTAAAGATGGCATCTACCTGAGAAACCTGTATGTACAATGCAGACCCCCACTCCCCTGCACTTTGCAGAATCAAATTTGACTTGAGCTGAGCTTGGGACCAAAGCAAAATGTAATGGGAAAGGTCAGCAGGGATTACTTCTCCTCCAAATACATATAATTTTGTGAAATCGTGGCTGTGTGGGTTGAAACACAATGGAAAACCTCTGGAGTGAAACTTTAAATCACATTTCAGTCTCCCAGGAGCACCCTGGCTTGAATGCAAGCACACCACAGATCTTTCATGAGTTCCTCATGCCCTTTGCCTCTAGGATATTCGTGATGCAAAAGTGCTACCAGAGTGCAGAACCTCTCCTGGGCTCCTGAACATACCCTATGTGCACATGGCCGGCAGGGAGCGTGAGATTAGCTAACATGCTCACAAAGTGGGATGTAAACACAGTTAATGCAGCAGTAGCACTTGGAGATCCTCTGCAGGCATGTGGGTGTATTTTCACTGTTTAATTTTATGAATTTGAATTTGGTGTCTGCTTTAGAAGGTGAAGCTCCTYTGTTTCCAGAGGTCAGTCTCTCTTCCTCACAAAGGCTCTGATCCCCAAGCAAGGAATCACTGGCTGAAATGCTCTCTAGGGGTGCTGCTGTCTCTCTCTTGGGAAATAGCTTAGATAAAACCCCCAGTATGAAGGCACCTGTTCCATGGCATAAATCCTTTTCTAGGTATTTGAAGTTTGTTCAGATTTGTGACTGTTTGTTGCTACATTATGGAGGACATGGAAACTTTCTGCAAATTAATGTGTCATGTAGTCTAGACTCTTCTTTTTGTAGAAGTGTTCTCTGAAGAAAGCCTTTATTGTTTTTTGTCGTCCCCCCCCCCCCATTTATGTTAATTTTATTTGTCTTGTTATCWAGAAAAAGTACAATCTGACCATATTTCTCCATGCATGTGATTTGTCATGGTTGGCAGTTGATGCTCTTTGTAGAAGCAGAGGGCTGGAGCAGTAGGAGTGTTGTGGGTCAGGCTGAACTGCAGGAATATTGCCAAAGGCGTGGGCAGCACTCTGTGCAGTGCATACTTGTATTGTCTGAGCCCTATCATGCCATCAGTTTAGAGAGAACTCCCTTTAGGAGTCAATGACTGCATCGCTCCTCATAACCCATCAGGCTGGCGGCACATCTTGGGACAATCCAAAACCAAAATCTTTTAAAACAAAAATGAAGAAACATAACTCTGTGGATCATTTCCATCTGTTCATCTACGCTCGATCTCATCTCTCTTCATATCACATGGCTTGTTTGTCTTCCCTCTTACTACAGCTCTCTGCTTTCTATGCTAGATGAGAAAAGAAAGCCATAATATATATTCTTAGGATATGTTAAATATGTTTTTGCRTTGCCTTATTTTCTTTATTATAGTTGTTATCATTCTTTTTTTTCCTTTCCAAAACTAAAAGTATTCATAATAAAGCAGGCCAACTCWTTCACATACCACATTTCTGGTTTAAAGCCATGGTTTTAATTTCTTTGCAAAGTAAATATCTAGCCTTTTATACCAAAACTAAATTCAGATTCTTCATTTAAAAAGCTCTCTTCTTGAAAACTCTAGAGKGCTCATTATGTATCTAGTAGAGACGTGATAGTCTCCTAGTGTTACACAAATTTCTTGATATATATGGATAGAGGGAAAGTTCATGTTTCAAAATGTTGGCAGGACATTCTTTAAAATATTTTTTCTTCATGTCAATGTCCAGTGGTGGCATTGTCAGGGTGTCAAAATGCAGTAATAACAGATTTTACAAGAACAATAGGATCACATTAARAAAGTAGAAGATTCCAGTGTTCCTTTGACATCTCACTCCTCTGAGTTCAAGTTTGTTTTGTATTCTATAATACACAGAGTTATTTCAAACCCTGAGGTTTTGGAAAACTAGAAAGTCTTAGTGAATGGTGAAAGTAACAGATTTCAATAAATGGAAAATTGTACTGGTAGCTGAAATTGTCCCCTCTTGTGACAGCATTCCTGATTAGAATGTCTTGTACCCTCTAAATATTTCCCCTCTTCTGTTGGAGCACTTAAAGCATTTCTTTTTCTTTTCATTACCATGGCTATGCAAGTCATAGCAGGCTCATTGTGAAAATCAGTGCATTTCACATTTRTAGATGTTTTTCTCTTTTCAGATTTGTCTCCTATTTGCCAGTTATGCACTTAAACTTAAAACTTACCCTCTTCCATCAGAACATGCAAGCAGAAGACTATCACCTAAAAGCAATGATTGCTATGTGTCTGCAWTTGCAAATCAGAAGCCCATTCATGTCTTAAGTATGGTTTTGACCATGCACATGTACCAAAAGAATTTTGCCCTACATACTGAAGGAATTTATTGCATAATTATTTTTGTATGACCATTGCTCTTTGATCACTGGGCCCTTGTAAAGGTTCTTGCCTGTGTCTGTCTCCATTGACTGAAAATGTTATTTTTCATCTTTCAGGACTTGTGCCATTCTCATTGCTCTGATGCCTTGGTTCAGAAAAAGATCACAGCTATTATTGACTGTTTTATTAATTCTGCCATACCCCCAGCTTTGCAGATAGACATCCCACCTGAACAAGCAAAGAAGATTGTGGAGCACAGGAAAGAACTAGGACCTTACATTTTCAGAGAGGCACAGGTAAAAAGCTGCGTGAATCTCTGTAATAGGTCTGGCTAGAGACTGTGTGTCTGATTTTAAGAGTAATCTTTTTTGCTTATGTGACATAAGCCTGGGCTTGAAGGAGAATACTATAGCCATGTATTTCAATGAGACCGGATGGTGGAGATGAAAGAGAGGCTTCAAATATACACTGCTCAGTAAAGAAAGTCTCTGTCAGCTAATTGATCCTGGAAAGGTGTTATCCAGGTCTGTGTTAGGAATTCTGGCAGTAGAAATTAATTCTGTCTATGTTCTTAATTCCTTGTTCTTTATCACTGGGTTAATGTCAGAGAAGTGATTTTGTGGTTTTCTTGTTTCGTGAAAAATGTAGATGTGAGTAAAGCACAAAGACAACTTAAACTGCTGAATGTCTTTCATTTCTTTATTATAGAAAGTGTGTATCAAATGGCTGTAGGCAATTTTCTCTCTGATCTTTCTATTAATCAGGTTGAATAGCAATTTTTGAACCTTTACTACCTTACTATTTTCTTATCCCTTGATACTGCCTTGTCTATCTTATCTGTCCAAGAAAGTAGTTGTTCTTCTTTTCCTATAAAATTGCCACTGACACCTTTAGACATCAATTGTGAGTCCATAAAGYGTTTGGATGACAAAAGATTAATTCATTTGTCAGAGAAAAGGGTTCATATAGGTCCTAAGACAAAGAGAAGTCTYATTTCAGCCTGTGTAAAACCCAGTGAACTTAGAAATGTGGCACAAAACCAAAGGAAGAGCTAGGCCAGTCAAGTTCTAAAGACTGAAACTTGACAGTGACTCACATGTCACTTTCAAACCTATTGAGCCARAAGCAGTGAGGTGCTGAGCATGCTTGGCTCCTTTGAAGCCAAATCTCAATGTGAATTAAACATCTAAATAAATTGAAAAATGTGAGCCTTAGTACGTGCAGCAACAGAATTCACTGAGCCCCTCTGTTTGCTTTTCTAAAATTGTTTTTCTTATTCTAGTTCAAAAACGACCCTGTGAGAGATTATATCATTTAAAAATTATCCAAGATTTGCTCATAGATCTGTAATGTGGTTTAAGAGCCTTTCCAGAGGCAAAAAAGTATTTCCTTTCTCTTAAGGAGGGGAAAAAAGCCCTCTCCCTAATGAACTGAATATTTTAAATACTTGAGCAGAACAGTGGTGCAAAAGCAATTCTACTGGTGTATATTTTCTCAAGAATACTTGTAAAAAGTGATGGATGTTTTCATTAATGCAAACAATTGTTTAGGGAAATATAAAAAAAGAAAGTGCCTTTTAACTGTGTTTTAGGAAGATTTCTCACCAGTAATAAACACACTGATGAAAAGCATGTGCTGAGCAAAGCTGGGCTGAAATGTCAGGACAAAGTACGTGGGAGGAACAAGGCTGTGTGTTCAAAAAAAATAGTTATCTCATTCTGCATTTTATTTTACAGTAAAATGTTTCCTTWATACGGTCAAGATTGACTTTATTTTCTTTCTGCGCAGATGAGTATTTTTGCTCTTCTGTTTAAATTTTGGCCAGAATTTTCTAAGTTCCAAAGCAAACCAGATAGTGAAAAAATTCTACTTGATTTGGAGAAAAAAAGGGAAAGAAAGATACGAATCAAGGGAGGGAAAACGGCAAAGGTAAGGCTCATAAAGTTTCAAGTGACAGCTGATGAACTGAATAACATGAACAGAAGGACATACATTAAAATATCCCTTTCTCACCCTGATTCAATGCTACCAAATATTCTTGTTAGATTTCAAGCTTTATATGCAACCCAGTCCTAAGATGATTAGTTCCCAATCCTGCCAATGCATATACATACATTTAACATAAAGCAGATGAGTCAATGGAATACTCCTTTTATTAACCAGAGGRAGAAATGTATTTTAATCACCTTTTGTGCCAAGAGAAGAGCAAARATGAAGGCTGAATTAAGAAAAATGAATCTGTGTACAGTCCATGTGTACTGTGGGCTACCGCAGACCTGTTCGCACTTTCATGATGCATTTTCTTATATTAGAATTTACGTTCTGGATCACAATTGAAATCAAACCAAACCCAAAACAAAATTGATTTCATATCTATTTTGTGGAAGGACCATTTGAAAATCCTGCACATTATTGTAAAAAAATATGTATGTGGTAATTGCTTTACATAATCTTTGCCTTTTCTTGAATATTTCTCAGCTTTGAAAGTGAAATTGTTAGACTGTTCACAGTGAGTTTCCAGAAARTTCCAGTTCATTAATAAAACTGTGACCTCTACAGTAGAATGCTTATTTGTAAAATAGTTTTTCTTGGATTTCTTAAAATTAAAATATAATGGATTTCTTTTTCTATTGATTATAGGCTTTGAAAAAGTTTATTTTTTATTAAATACAATTGTTTGGCGAGCTTTGAGGAGAGAACATTCTTTTAAGGGCAGAGAAATGACTGGACTTGCATTACAAAGTAGCATTACAAAGACCTTTATGTATCTTAAACACCATGTACATGTGTTGAGATGTTACTCATGATAAGAACCACRCAGGTGTCTGGACAGATAAAGACAGGCCCATGAGGACATGCACACATTGTTATCCTCTTTTAGGCACATGAAAGCTGAGCACCAGTGAAGCATTACTCAAGGMCACACACCAATGTCAAGGGAAACCTAAAATCCAAGAACTCATGTTCCTTTCTCCAAAGAACATTGTCTCCATATACACACGTCTGCCAAARCTATTGGCAATACCTATAGTGCAAGAATGCAGTATTTCAAAGCAATGCACTTCTATGTTTTCACAGTCTTGTTTTTTCATCTGTTTGCTGCCTGTCTATGAGATTTCTGATAAAGATCAAGGAATAAAGAGCAAATCTTGGGCAGGAGGGCAAAAGCCTAGCTTTTATGGAAAATAAATGGGAGAGGTGAATTACCCTTCTAAGCAAAGAAATAGAGTGAAAAATTTTTGAAAGCAAAAGGCAGAGAATGCAGCTCAGTAAACAGTTTGTAGACAATTCTCCTCACAAAAGAAAAAAAAAAATCAGTAAATCAGTTACCTTTTGAAATTTCTTGAAAGAAGAGGTGGAACAGATAAATTTTTCAAATATTTTTTAAATGCTTTTCCCATTCTGTTATTGTTTAACGAATTTGTCATTTCCTTTTCTTTTGCCTGAGATTGCTGTCTTCTCAGTGACAACRTAACTATTCAAATGATTCAGTATCCCCGAAGGATACTGATAAGRTTCATCTAACATGAGTGATAGCAGGTTCACTTGTTGGCTTATGGAAGGTGATGATTTTTTGGCAGTGGAAACAAGGACCACATTCCTCTGCCCCACCAGGCTCATTGAATGAGAGGAAAGCTCTGGCAAGGGTTAGAAACAGCTTTTCTTATGTATATCTCCTCTCCACCCCACAAATCAGTTGCTATTTTGGGTTTATGTCAAACAGAGCAATCATAGTCCTAGGGGAGGAATTTRCTTTCTTCTTCCTTTACAAATGTGTCCCCAGGGCACTGAATCCACCTGGGCTCACCTCAATTTTAGAACTGGACAGATAAGAGTAGGGTTTTTATGTAATAGAATGGAAAAAATGGGCAGACAAGGAGCTTTTCACYGAGCAATGATGCATAACTTGGTATTATTAATGCTATCTCAGAATTTTGTGTGAGTGCCTATTTGTTATTTATGAGGCAAATTCTGTTAAAGGCATCCTGGCAATGGACTTATTCCTTTGTTAGCTGCTAGATGCACATACCACATACTTTAAAATGTATTAGTCACTTTTTGCAAACTGCCTTGATGCCAGTACTAGTAATTTGTTGTAGTAATCGTTGCATTTTATCTCCAAAATAGATTTTGGATTTTTTTTTTGCTTTCAAGTTCACAAAATAGCTTTAACTTACACCGTAGATTTGTACTTATTCTTTCCATGTCCTTAGCAAAGAAAGCCATAAACATTATTTTCCACGTTTCTGCCATCTCTTAGCAATAAGTTTATTTGCTAGTAAGTGGTATAATGGCATGGGATCTAAATCRCTATAGCATTACTTAATTTATTATGATAATTAATTTTCAAAAACCTTAATTCACCATTCTCACCGAGAAAGCCAGCAAACATAAACTGCAGTGCAGTWGTATTCATGCTGCCTCAATGGTGTTTGCATTGGCATCCCTGTTCCACTGAGTGTGCCACCAAAGTTACTAAGCCTGTTTCTGGAGAGAAAATGAGCATCACACTGCCTGAGCAGGTTCTGTACCCAAAACTCACTCTTACAGTTGATGGGTTGATAGGACAGTAGGATGATGAAGAAGGAAAAGGAACTTGGGGAGCAAGGAAACAAGATAGTCTGATCCTTTTCCACATCCTTCAGGGACTTGCTAAGTAACTTTGGGAACAATTTGATCTCTTTTTTTTTTTCCTCACTTTCGCACTTGGAACATTGGACGGTTATACTACTCAGCTCTTGGAGATGTTATATGTGGTAAAATGTTGACATTGATTAATGTTTATAAAGAGTTTTGGGATCATCAGAGAGAATGTGCAAAGGTGAAACAAAACAACATGAAAATGACAAATAATTAATCACCAGAGCAGTTTGCCAAGGGTTACAATGCCTTGTTCTTCACTGTAAATGTTTTTAATAAGTTYGCCTGTTTTCCTAACTTTATACTGTAGTTTGTACACAGCTACTGGACCAAGCTGGAATTAATCATGACAAATCCTAATTCTACAATTACACCTGAGGCTAAATTAGAGGCTTACAATGTCCCTCTGTCCTTAAAATATGTTCTGTTGTAGATCTGCCCCTGTCACCTAGMTGTATTTTGGAGCAGGTGTTGAATCTGAAATGGAGATGACCTGCAGGAGTGTAGAGGCCATGAAACATGAACTAGAAAAAAGAAATGCTTAAAAAAAAAGTAGTATCTTCTGCTATTTTTTAATATGCTCAACATGATGAATTATGAAACTGAGCATTACAGAACATTACTGTAAATGACACAATCTCATTTCCAATGACAATTTTTGGTTCTTCRTGCTTTGCTTTTTATTTTAACTTTGTAACTTCTTCACATCTAATTACAAATTTTCAATATTAAAAATATTAAAGCAGGGTGAAGAAGAGGGGAGAAAACTCAACAACTTAAATCAGCTTAAGTCGTTGACTCAACTTAAGTCTTCGTCTCAACTTAAGTCATTGTCTCAGCTTAAGTCATTGTCTCAATTTAAGTCGTTGTCTCAGCATGAGCCCTTGACTCAGCTTGACTCCTTGACTAAACTGCGAAAGCGTGCTTTGGTAGATGGGCTTGATGGGAGGAGAGGATCAGCAACAACCTCAGCACCTAGAGATGGATATGGGAGGAAGGTAAATAATACGTTTCTACAGATGTCATTCAAGAGAGATAAAATGATCTTGGGAAAAGGGGAGGGGGGAGTTTGGTTTTGAATACTGTTGTCACATGTCTTCAATAACTGTTCATTCTTCTACAGTTAGCTTTGATGTTGTAAGTTAAYCCACTTTACAGGTGATTTTTTTTGTTCTTTATTAATTTTTTTAAGATGTAGGTTCTGAGTACATTTAGCATCTAACAGAATGTTAGGCTCTTATGGTGCGAGGATTAAAAAAGAATCTGTATTTAAAGATAAATTGAATAAAAAGTAGTTCAGTTCTAGAATAACAAGCTTTTCATTATTTGTGAAATTCATACCCTGAAAGAATTAGGTTTAGGCTAGAGTCCTGTTCTGGTCATATGTCAAAAACTGAAGCTGAACTCCTTTAGGTAATCTAGGTATTTGAAAATCTGACAGCAAATACCACTTWAGGACTTCTTCCATGGCAACTTGACTATGCATCAAATCTGTACTGGAAAGGTAAAGTTATTTAACTGGGAAATGGAAAAAACAGACATACTACGTTGTGTGTATCAAGGGATCATTCATGGCTAACTTGCCACTGCCAGAACATGACAGGGAACCTGTGCAACTACAWAATCCCAGGTATGTCATGTGAATCAGGAATACATCACACTTTGGCCACTGCTTGTATTCCATAGAGCTCTTACCATGGCACTATGTTAGTGAAGAGCAGAAACACCCCCAAAATCTGAAACCACAGTGTGAATTGCACAGATAAACTTCCACTCTTATCCCWTAATTGGACCTTTTCACTTTTGCTCATACCTATTAAAAAAAAGTGAGTTGAGCAAGCCTATATCCCTGGCATATGTCTAAGCCTTCAAGAGGTAGAACTAATAATAATCTTTTAAAGAGCAGTTTCCTTCTCTTTTGCAAGCTTCTTTCTACTATAGGAAGGTGTTAAAAGTTCTTACTGAATCATGATATGACAAATTGGCTCCAAACTTCTCATGCTGAGAAATAAAAACCAGGCCAAATAAATATGCAGTTCTCACACTGCTTTTGGAAAATAAATATAAACACTGTGTCTGTCAAACTTRCTTAAATCATGGTGTTTTGAGATTTACTTATTTACTGCAATACTATTTTCCCCATTATTCCAATATTGTAATTATCCAGTAACAGGGATATAACATAAACAAGTTTTTTATCTTACTGTTGAAATGTATCAGAAACTACAGCGATATGACCTGAAGGCTGATGTTTTTTTATGGTTCTTGCAGGCTTCCTGGTCCTATTCCAAGTACATAGAAGCCTTGGCGCTGGAGAGAATACTCATTAAAAGGCAAGAAGATATGGAGAAAACTTCATCATCATTCCCTGCAGGTTATTAACCAAGCTCTGTAGTTTAGCAGGACAAGCTTATAGCTCATGTGAAATTCTCTCAGTACAAGGACTTTGCTTGCTCTTCTTTTGAGTTGTGCACAGAAACATCTGCCTCTCTTTTGCTGTCTRTAGGGGAGTTACTCTCTGTGCTGTTCTCGTGAGTGATGTATTTTCTAAGAAAGGAGAAGTTGCAGGGTATCAACCCTGCCTTTACTGCACAGGTCCTAATGCAGAGARGAATAATGCCATTACTTCATTCTGCAGTGACATGGCAATCACATACACATTTAACCTCCCTGGCTTCTTGTGCTTCATCAATTTATATTCCAGCAGATACTGAAATCTCTTTCTCTTAGTCTGTCAATATGTTTTTGGAGGATGTGAGAGGCATTGCTTCATCCTTGTTTCAGCTGTGAATATCCTCATAGGTCTTTGCCAAGGATATTATGACCTGTTTATTTATTAAAAATATCCATTTAGCAGTAGGGTTAGCAATAGCACTAAGTAGTACTCAATTCCTTCTGTTTAACATAATTTTTATTTTTTCTCCATAACCAGGTTCCTTGTCTGTGTCCTTCCAGAATCCTGAAAGTTCTGAGAAAGACACCATTCCTACAAAGCGTGAACTCTCAAATCTTCCCAAGTAGCTGGAAGTGAGTACCAGACTGCCAGCAAGCGTACTTTGAAATAGGTATTCTTAAAAGCCAGTTTTCCTGCTGCCAGTGCTGATGCTCATTGGTAGCAAGTTATTCCACTCTAAATCATGTTTAACTGACACCGTACATTCTCCATATGAAGACAAACTTATTTTTCACTCCAGCCATGGTTAGCAGATCTAATGTTTGACCAGATGGAATTTTGTTGCAAAATGGCAGTCTCTGGAATTAGGTTATCTAAACTTTCCAGTTATTTTAAATAGGAACATGAGATGACTGGAGAAATCTCAGAAGTTATGGTCAAGAACTTGACACAGAACTAGCAATAGATCATCTCTGCCAAAGCCAATTAAATATTAGASTGAGAGAAAGAAGTGGGACAGCAAAAAAAATCTGATAAAGACAGAAAACCAGATTTTGCTTCAAAGCTTTAATTCCTAGAAGGAAGAATCCTCTGGAGGTTTTGTTTTTAAGCCTATGTTGAAATTAGGTGGACTTAAAAAAATGAATAGAACTTGGAATATTGCTTCCTTCCATCTCTGCTCTTCCTTCCTCTTCTAATTCTGTATTTAGCTCTGCTGTTTTAGGCAACTTGGTGTCCTGCCCTCACTAGTCCTAAAATTCCAAGTGTCTGAACATAATCTTCCTGTGGCAGCATTTTCTGCAAATGACTTCAGAAAAACGGCAGCGTTCCTTGATCTTCCCTCACATTCTCTTTCTGCCCCCTTGTCACGTCCTATAGTTGCAGTTAAAGTAATCCAGCCACCTGGGAYCTCATGTGCTTCTTAACTGTGATTATATTCCATACATCTTTGCCTTCTGTAACTCCGTTCTATTCCCCAAGGAGCTGTATCATTGTGGGGAGTCCTGGCACAGGGCCTTTGCTCTTGCTCCATGGCCGAGAAACCTCCAGCTGGGCCCAGTGACCACAGAGACACCTGCACCCCTTGCTGCAGCCCAGCCCAGCAGTCTCTACTCACCCTGYTATTCCAAACCTGAGAACTGCATTCCTGCCAGGCATCACGGTGTGGTACAGGCTAATGCARTGAGAAACTTGAGGTCCCAGGTGATTTGAGTGGTCTCTCCCACTGGCTTCAGTGCAGCCCACTCTCTAATGCCACTGGAGATTTGCCTGCCACAATCCTATAATGATCTGATCGCTCTGCTGGTAGGTGAAATAGCTACACAAGACCATGAATTCTCCTCATGGGGCATCTTCCCTCCACTTTGTAACAGAGTAGGGCACACTTTATCTGTTGGTGATAAATGTCAAGGCTGGCAGCAGGTGGCCTGTGAGAGAAGCCAGGGCTACCCTGCACTGAGCACAGTCAGTCCAAATTGCCTCCAGTGGACTCATCACAGGACGTGGCTGATCCTTCAGCCAAGACAGTGGCACCCTGGGGAAAGAGAAAGAGCAAAGAATGTCTGAGAGTGGAGGAAGGAATAAAAAGAGTGATAAACAACAGAGGGAGCACCAAAGGCAGAGGAGGAGATGTAAGAGCAAGAGGATGAGGAAGAAGTTGAGGAGAGGAGGAGGAGGTGTCTGTGGTGGAGCAGGTATTCTCTGCACCCTGTGGAGGAGTGATGCTGCAGCAGAGGAAAATAGCGAGAAGGAAGAAGGGGCTTCCCAGTGCCTCACCAAAGGGACAGAATGCAACCTGTGGTGATAACAAGGAGAGGAGGAGAGGTGCATGGAGTGAACTTGAACCTGAGAAATGCRGAGGAAAAGTGTTTTCTCTAAGGGTGTAAATGTTCTTATTTTCTTTCCCTCTCTCCCCCACTGCCTGAATCAGTAATGWTTTATTCTAATTGGCAATAAAATAATTTCCCCAATTTGAGTTGATGCATTTGTTGAAGAACTGTTCTGATTATTCCAACTGGCTGAACGTGGCAATGACATTTTGTTATCTTTTCAGGCACATGAAAATCTCTCAGAGGAAGGGAATGCAGAGGCATTCAGTGGAGGTGGCCAGGAGACATATGCATGTAATATGCAGGCAAGGTTTGTTCTTAAAATTCTACAGCAAAGATGATGACTTGGAAATATTATTGRGAACCATGGGATCAAGGGTAGAAAATAAACATCGTCCAATGTGTCTCATATCAACTTGATTGTGACACTGACTCTTGTGTTAATAATTTAATAATGTACCTTGAGGCTCAAATCACAGTAAGATTCCACTGAAGTATGTGTGGCACAAACTATTAGGCAGACTCTGTCTTAAAGGGCTTATAATCAAACACAGTTCTCTTGTGCCTGATCTAATGAATAAGTAAAACACTGCCTGGAACTGACAGCCCTGAAGCAGTGTATTCTGGCACACTGTGCTCTCACAATGTAATTCATACAACTTCTGTTCATCRAGTATAACTCGTGAGGTCTGTGAATTATTATAAAGTCAAACGCTGTTGTTTGCTCCCAGTTCAGTCTGATTCCTGTTCCAAAGTTCACCTCCTTTCTCGTTTCTGAGTTTTGATCCACAAGAAAKGCTTAAAATCTATCAGAATACAGATGGGATTGAGAAATTCTATCAAATATCATTAGTCCCAAGACATTATTCGATAGAAGGTTGCAGGAGCTCATAGCTCTTGTGTAGCTCTCCCTACTTTCAAAAAGTTTTAAAAAGACTTGGGGCATAGTTGATGTGGGGACTAARGACCAAGGATTAATTGGGGAATTAAGAGGGGGCAGGGGAAGAATTAACTGCTAGGCAAGAGACGGGATGATACTAGACCTCTCCACATTTTTCAGACCACTTCAAACACCAGTCTCCAGCCACAAAGCTGTTGGCTCCATTCTTCTCTACATGTGTGTAGCGCATGTAAAAGAAAGGCTGATCGGCGAGCTCCAATGAGCTGAGTTCCCGAGGACTARCCCTGTTAGGAAAGGGACTGTCTTCTCCTTCTTGTCCTGACTCCTTGAACAAAGAGAATGAGCCACGTAGCCYGGCCTCCTTTGTCAGAAGCAAAGATTCTTCAGTTGGAGCTCTCAAATCATTCTGCTGAGGAACACCCAATCGTGATTTCCTCCTCAGTGTGGAGTGGCAGCTAAGGATAACTAATAGTCTTCTTCACTCCTGACACAATAGCCAAGAATTGTAAGATATTTCCATTGGGAGTTGCTTCAGACAAGCTGGCAGGGAAGAAATACACTTTATTTTATGGATGTAGCTGCCCTGCTCATATATTCTCACAGAAGGAGCAAGGGAGATCATTAGTTCAGTTCCTGCTTTCCCCATGGTTCAGAGTTTGCTTCATGCTTGTCTGCACTGCTTCTATATTTGGGTTACCTAAGAAAGATGGTTTTGGTGGAAGCTACAAGGGAATAAAACACAAAATACTTTCCCTGGTTTTTATGTTTTCCCAAATTTCACAAATGCAGTAAACTTTAATGTTCAGTATATCTGAGGAGGATGGAATGCAGCATCTTGTAGTGAGCAGAGCACATGTGGTACTGTGTGGCCTGCCACTCATTAATGTGAAAGGGAAAGAAGAATCATGAAATGCCATAAATGCAGTGATATATGTCACCCTAAAAAGCACATGGAAGGCCACCTTCTACTGCTGTGGTCAGTACAATGCACGCAACCAAATGCTGGAGCACGGCAGGCCGTTTCTGTTTTGCTGTATTTTTGCCTTCATGAATTTGAGGCACTGAAATAACATGGAGACATTGCTTATCTTATGGTTGTCGTTCTGACATGATTAACACTTGGATTACTTCAAAAATTAAAAATATTATCCATATATTTGTTACAAATGATAAAACTCCTTGTGAATGTTCCAGCTTGCCAAATAGTTAACAAAAATTTACCTGAAAATTTACCTCATGCAAAAAATACCAAATAGTTATGATCATTAATACCATACATATCTATCAAACTTAAAAAGATGTACTTCATGTACTTAATTAGTGAATAGAATTTTGCAAACTGGCCCTATTCACTCAAAGTTCTGCAAACTGAAGTTTATGCTCACAGTTGTCTCTGTGTTGGCTGAAATATACGCCATATATATGAGCGTATGTACACACACATGCASTGTCTCAGTGCCAAAGGCCGTGTCTTTAGTATGCAACTGAGAAGGATCACGTGTATTAGTAATGCTAGAACTATGTMGTACCATTATTTTCATTTTATGTGTCAATTTTAAAGAAATATTGGGCGATTGAACAGGGACTATACTAAGAGACAGGGACCCTCAAATTTCTGGGTTACTGGATCTAGTCTAATGCAATGGCAGATACCCCAGAACTGCTATTTGGTGATACACCTGAAACAGAATAGTGGTTCAGCTCTTATCCAGAGGGACCAGTTCCAGCAGAGAGCCTGAAAACTGCTATTGCCTATTTGTCCTGTTCTTGAGTCTATTCTCTCTCAGGTTGGTGATTTACCACATAYATGAGCTCAGCAGTTTTAAAGAGCTAGAAAAGTTTTTCTCAACAACCCTAGCACCTCTCCCTTCAGACAATTAAAACTTATTCCTTGCTTATTTTAAGTATAATTTTGCTTATACTTTGGGACTTCGAGAAGTCTCTACAGCAGAACAACAGTCTTCTGTGAAGTTTGCTGCTACAGACAATAAAACCAATTCTCTTTTTCAGAAACTTGCAAACCTAGAAAACTCTTCTAGATATATTTATGTTCCAGTGCTGTCAAAATACACAATCCAGTCATACTCATTCAGACTTACTCTTGATGTTTAGTCCCTATTAATGGACTGTAATAGTAGTAGGACTATTTTGAATTTTTTTAAGACATCATTTAGATTTATATGTTTACATAAAGATGCTATTACTGTGTATTTCACTTTTATCAGACCTGACATGTTTATTAAAACCATTTATAATTTTTTACAGTGCATTCAAATACTTTTGATATCAACAGTAGCTATGATTACATGCTTTGGAAGGGGCTTTATACTTTTTGTTTTGACTTCTGCTGCTGCATGACACAAAATATCAGATTATGAGATGAATTCCTGAGACTACATAGTGCTGCATTGTGTTACTAAGGTGCACGCTTATACCAGTTTACAAGAGTGGTAGTGACCATCACCAGGCCATTTAAAAGGGATAAAAATGCTTTTTCATTTTTGTCTGTGCAATGCTGCTCTGTCTGCCATTGCTTCTGTATGSTCATGATCCCTTTTTAATGGTTGTTTCTTAAAATACTGTTAATAGGGAACTGTTTTAGGCCATGAACTGTGGGTTCATTTCTTTCCTTCAAGGTGTGAAAATCTAGTTTTTAGTCATCAGATGTTCAGAACAGCAATGGAGAGAGATGTTTTGTGGGTACAGTAGTAGATCTGATTCAGCAGACCCAGTTTCTCTTACTACACAGTATGGAGTGGCCAAGACCAGACTGATTTGTGCCACACCTTCTACATCATTTACATGAGAAGAATCACTGCGATTCACTTTGCAAATATGTTTGACTTTAAGAAAGAGAAACCTGCAGTAATAAAATCTACAGATAAAAGCATCAGTGAACTGGGTATTTGCATCGATTTGGGACCCTCAGTTCCCTGAGCACTGGAAAATGGTTTCATTGCTCCTTCTGTGCCTTTAGCCCTATACAGTGTTACAGGGTACATTTTCTATCCTCTACCACCTGTATGCTTGTGGAATGGCCAGCCCCAGTTCCAACCAACACCATTGCTGTAGTCAAAAACATTGACTTTAGTGTGGGTGTCTAAAAAGGACTGGAAAGAGAGCAGATGCTTCAAAATTCTGTCCCAGACATGGAAAAGAAAATCCTTAAATTCTTCATGTTTCTAATGTTAAATATTGGGTCAGAGTGATCACTGTCAAGCTGTATGTAGCCAATGGAGCCACAGTAATCTGGCTTAAATTTGACTAATTTAAACTGTCCCATTACATTCAACTGGTGATTTTCATTATTGCCTTTTTATAAAAGTGTTTTAGCCAGCCATTGTGAATCATGTCTGAACACAGCTAAGATGGGTTTAACTGGTGGTTTTTTTAAGCTTATGGAACAATGTTGGTTTTAATACATTCAGTTGTTGCTTTAAAAAAGTTAGGGAAAGACAGGTTTGTACAAAAAAAATTAGATCTGGATCTGTACTTACAGTTCAAATCCACCTAATTTGGAGCATTCCCAGGATTTCAGAGAGTTATAATTCACATCTGTGTTTCTAACTCCTTCATGCATGATGGTTTGAATGTGCACTTTTGGAACAGGTCCATGTCTAATAGGCTAAATTGTAGTTCCCAAATCAGAAGCCACATGGTATTGCTATATAGTTTCCTTTTTTCTTCTTACAACATAGTTTTAAATAAGGTTCTGTCAGTCCGGTAAATTGGATTATTACAAAACACCAAAGTCTACACRTTCTACCGACCTGTTATTGAATGTTTTGATTTCTGCCAATGATTTATTAAGCATTTGCACAATGGTCACGATGGACACTCCTACACCAAGTAGTTATTTATCAAAGCAGATTTGATTTATGCAGGACCCACTAAGCTGTCCTAATATGGTAAGGATAGTTAAAGTAGAGATGAGATTCTCTTACTTTTGATATTCATAGAGTCAAGCTAATTTTATGTCAAGCATGAGCTGTATTTACTTGGATTTTCCTCTATTTCTCTACTAATTAAAATATTTTAGTTTTGTGGTAACATATGTGAAAGCGTTGACAACAGCTTTGCTTATTCCACATGTTAATTATGTATTTGCTCAGAGTATGCTGATGAACTGTGTGCATTTCTCRCGTTAAGATTTCATTTCATGTCAAAGGAAAAATGGGAATGTAGTAAGTGGATTTGTGCTTTTAATTTTAGATATTTCTTTTTGCTCTCAAACAATCTTGTACAATTCCTCTGTACCACATGCATTTGAAAATCTTTTGCTGGCAAGAAGTTAAAGACAAAAGTAATRCTTGTTTCTCAGAATAGGATTTTTGAACAAAGCAAAGCAATTGTGCCATTAATGAGAAAGTTAAATGAAACAAATGACAAGGCAAGCAAGAAAAAAAACACAGCATCACACTCAAGGAATGCACAGGGACACAATAGCTTATGCAATATTCCCCATCTGACTAAGTCAGTAAATACAGAGATTTCCTTGGAGTTATTCGCTACAATAGACCATGGTGACAATAGCTCAGTAAATGCAATCAACAAGCTTATAGCATTCTTAGTAGTTTTTACCATCAAGAAACTCAATGATTTCATCCCAGCTGCAAGACCCAACTGATCAGCACTGCGTTTGTAAACCCCAGACTCTGACTGGCTTGGATACCACTTGTTCCTGAAAATGGTACTTTGGGAATTGAATCTATCACATCTCTAGAAAATTTACACCTTTACAATTTTGTACGTGCATATGTGTTTACAGGCATGTATACTTGAATATATATATACACACACAAAATCCAACACATGTTTAAAATKACCTTGTTTGGTTAACTGTTTTATTGTCATTATCATACAGGGCTTAAATTTGGTGTATATGATTTTTTCCCTATTACAATATTTCAGCCATTTTCCTCTGTGTTATTTTTTTTGAAATTAAAGTYTTTGCTTCATTACAATGTTTGTACTCACTTGCATTTGAGAAACACAGCCATTGCACTTGCTTTATTGAGGAATAGGGCTCCTTCCACAGGTCTGCGTGGCTGCTGAAAAGAGAAAGAAATACATTTTGGGGGAGTTCTTTTTCTTCTAGAAAGAATATTCAGGAAAAAAAAACTTTCACTGTGGGTTTTTTTCCAAATGAGAAAGTAATTAACAGCATGTGTTGGGCTATTCACTAAAGACTACAGTAAATTATTTACTATTTTCAAGCTAATGAAGTGAATGCTTGATCTAAAAAGGACAGTGTGTGTGATTATGTTCATTTTCCAGTTATGGCCTTCCAGTTCAAAGATCATCGTAACTCCTGGCTGCCTGATCCTGTAATTTGCTGAATGTATTGAAACTTGTTCTCTTAATTCACATCTCCAGAGATGCTCAGCACCAGCACCTGGCAATAGTAGGCCTCCAGAAAGCTGTCCAAAGGATAAAAACAGATTTTTTTTTTTTTTTTGTGAAACACCAGGAAAGCACAGCTTTGTCACTGCAGTTCCACATAGAAGTATATTTAAAAATAACATAGAAAAACAAAATCAAAACACAGAAATACATAGGCTTACTTGGCTTGCCAAGGTAATGTAGTACTAATCAAGGACTGAATTCCAAGACAATAGTTAAGCATTGGAAACAAACTGCCCAGAGAGCTTTTGGTATCCTTATTATCATCAGAGGGGCTCTAAAAAACAGATAAGGTATGCACATCTGCCAGGAATGACTAAATACGTTCAAACCCATACTGGGGCAGGGGAGTGAGTAGATGAACCCTTGAGGGACTTATTTTCTCTGAATCCATATTCAGGTTGTTCTGAAGGCAAAAGCTTAGCCTCTGCTGAGGAATCTTACGAGAGTCAAGGGCCATGACACTTCATTTGTTCTGCACCCGAAACTCCCACTGAAGCCAATTATTCAATCTAATTTAACAAAGACCACAGCTTCTCTGGCTGTGCAATTGTTGGTAACCATCAACAAACTGATTCATCTACAATTGGGCCAAATGTTACAAAATCTGTTTCTGAGTTCTTGTTTGTACCTCCATCATAAGATTACACCAAAATTAAAGCATGCAGTGCTTGAACTAACTTCAAAGGCTGAGCTTGCACTTCTAGCTAGTTCAGGCTTTTTATTGGTTCATGTTTTCCATTTGGCTTAAACATCCTGTTCCTTACTGATGCCCTTCTAGAGTTTCATTTACAAATATTATGTCCCTGGTTGGTGAGCCACGCTAATTAATACTGTGGTGGGGGCTATGGATTATAGTAATCTCATGCCTCCTGCTTGGAAAAACACTGCAATTTTTCCAGACGTTTACATGTAATGCCGTATTGAACATGGCCAAATTTGTTTCAGGAAAATGTATCTTGAACTCATTTAACCAAATATATTTAAGGTTGCTTATACTCTTATCTATTGCCAGATTTGCTAATCATGAAGCTCAAAAGTTTCAATCCAGTACAGAACTGTGACCCATAATTTCCTAATTAGATTATTTCAAACAAAACAGTAAAGTTAAAATAGATACTTAAAAAAGTTTAAGCCAGTWATAAGTTAGTTAAAAAAACATTAACAGATGATTTGACTACTTTCCATGTCTGACTGTGCCTCACCTTTCAAACCTGGGACCACAGTCTGAGATTAATTTTAGCTGGTCTGGGGATTTTGTAGTCAGGGAGTCCCTGACTCTGGGGACTTAATATGTCCCCAAGGTTATGGTTATAAAGAAAATCTATTATATTTGCAATACCATCAACTATCGAATAGAAATTATGGAGCCTTTGCAAATCACAGCAATCCTAAATTGGTAGATTCTTCCAATTGCAAAATAAACAAAAGCAATGGCATTTTTTAGGAAGAATCTTTTACTAGACCAGGTAATGTAATTGGAAATAATAAGATTTCAGGCTCACAATTAGTTCACCAGATCATATACAGGTCAAGAAATACATAATCTCTGGGATACTTGTTATTTTTTTTTTTGTTTTTAATTGTGTTCATGAACTCTCTTTTCGTAAAAAGACATGATTTAGTTGATGTGACTGCACTGTAATGATACGAGTCACAACAAACCTGAGACACCCTTCATTCTTTCTAGACTCTAATTTTAGGCACATAAATGAAAACTTGCCAACAGCTTGCAACGCTTACCATGTCATCACCTCMGTGTGAATTAAAACAGACTAAAATGAGATGTTCAGAAATCTATGAAAAAAGTCTATTTGCCATACGAACCAATTGCAAAGCAATCTTTATATATAACCCAGGCCAGTCTTTTTCTGTCAGAATGAGCTCTGTATTGTATTAGGCAAATTGAATAAACAGCAAAGATATCTCTAGGTTAAATCCAACCACTGYAAATTTTAGATGTCACCGTTGCAGGGTGCCATCCCCAACCTGAGCAAGGCCCCTTCTCTCTGTGCAGCTCGCTCCTCCAAGAGCTGCTCAGAGCAAGTACCTTGAGCCTAACCAAGGAAGGCACAAATGTAATGCCTTGTGGAGAGTGAGTCTGATCTTCTGTTTGAAGGAAACTTTCCCACTTCACAGCCACTGTTTTACATCCCAAGGGAAGTTGGTCTGTCATTTTCTGTGAGAATTAATTCCTTGAGCAAAGTTACAGCTTTGTCAACAGCAGCAGTGGCCACTTTCTGCTTTGCTGGAGGTCTCATGATCACTGGTCACATCTGGGTAAAACAGAAGCTAACAAAGGGTCTGGCCTAAACTCTATTAGTGTATGAAGAACGTTCCTTGTTTCAATGGCTTTGGACTACTGAAGGGTACCTATGTGAATCTGCTGCTCAGACTTACAATAACACATCCATGGTCAAGGAGGAGAGCACTGGAAATGTACCAGGTGTGTGTAGGGACTCACCGGGATTGCTGGGCACATCATGCAAGCATTGTCTGCCATACAATAGTTTCTGTGTAGCAGATGATTGGACCTAGAGAATTTGACCTGGTGTGAAACTAAACCATGTCACAGCACATCAATCAAACTGTGCTTTGAACAGGAGTGTTAAAAATTGGCCTTTTGTCCTCATGTGTTGTTTTTAAGGGAGTAACTCTGCTCCGGTGCTGTTCTTACCCTGGACACTTTCTAGAGCTGAATGTAAACTAGGAATGTTTGTGGCCTACACTGCTCACTTGCTGAGATGGGCCTGTAGAGACCTATCTAGAGACTGAATTACGTGTAACAATTTCTTGTGTTGACTCCTATTTTAGATTGGAGTATTTGTCTGTAAAAGTAGCTCGACATGTTCCTGGAAGAACAAGGATGAAGAATGAAAAAAACTTTCTCAGAATAAGGCACCTCTGCTCAAATACAAAGGAGTAAAGAAACAGTATAAAAATGCTGTCTTTGATAACTTTATTTCCATTGCAGACAAGCTACATAACATTAAAACCACAAAAGACAGAAGAATCTTGGCATAATTTAAAGGGTTTTGAGCAAGGAACAGGGACTGGAAGGAGGTGTTTCTTGAGGGTGTGGTTTTGTTTTTTTCTAAGAAATCAGATGATAATGCAGAACATAATAGCAATAACGAAGTTATACTTGTCTAAGTTAAACTTCTAGGTAAGAATGACAGCTATAGTGTTCTACTTGTTTAAAAGCCCAGTTTATTACCCAAGGGTCTCCTTTTGCTAAAATAAAGAGKGTATTTGTTTCAGATGGACCCCTCGAACCTGGAGGACTTCAGAGTGAGAACAATTAATTGAGAACCATACTCCAGAAAACAAAGTGTCACATGAATGTTAATGTCTCACCTCTGAAACCTGGTGTGTTTTCTGGTTCTTGGGCCTGAATAYACACATTAACCATGTCTTGACTGCAAGTTGGGAACTTGGGAAATAGCTCTTTTTTAACATTTTAACTCGTGGAGGTATCAAACAYAGGATCATTTACATAAATCTTTCTCTGTCTCAAGTGGAATAAAACTCAAGAAATCTTTTTTTTTGAGATTTTTCTATTTCAGAAACTTGCATAAAATCAACAAAGGCTTGTGAAATCCCTGTCTGCTCCATTTATTGTGATTTGAACTTTTTTTTTTTAATCCCTTGTTTATAATGGTCTTTTGGAAGTACAAAAATATTTTTCTTCCCCCTGCTAATTTTGACTTTTTCCATTTTGGAATCATTGATTCATCCTCTTTTTTTGTTGGTTTTTTTTTTTTTTTTTTTTGTACAGCTACCATTCCAATTCCGTTAAAAAAACTTTTTGTGCCACTGTATCATTGTTCCACGCCACCATTGGTTGATGTAGACATAGCTGTAGCAAGAAATTATTTAATCAGTTAATTCCTGGCACAGAAAGGAGAGGATGAGCCCAAATGTATGCATTTGCATAAGTGGCAGATTGCATTGTTTAACTTCTGTTTCTTTTATGATAGGTAGATTTTGTATTAAACTATTTGGGAATGYATCTGGCTCAGGGGATTGCTGATGTCTCATGTGATCTTTTTCCAGTAGATTTTTGGTTCTAATTTGATCCAGATTATGATTATCTAAAGACATTTTGTGGCATATGCAAAATCACTTGATTGTCACAATCCTGTTCCTAGCTGGCATCAGTCCACACCACAGAAAGCAGAGTCCTAAGTATCACAGCTGGTACTCTTTGTAGAAGAGACGAGGATTCACTGACTAAATTTCCTCTCACTAAAGTCAGAGGTAAATTTTATTTTCAATGCCAGTGGAGCAAAAGCAAGAAATTATTTAGTATTAATGCCTTCCTMCACTCTTCAAAAGTTGATCCCTTTCAAAGACACAATGGAGAAGTGTAAACTGTTGCTGGCTGTATGGTATTTTGGAGAGGAAAAAAAGGATWGAAGATTCTACTTTGATAGCTGTGACACCTTTTGAGTGAACATTCCTAACATTTGTGTCCCAAAGACAACTGGAGTAGGTGTCAGAACCCCCGGGAATGGGTGGAYTGGAAGGAAACAACAGCTGTTGTCTCTGTATCATATGCTTTCTTCTTTCCAGAAGGTTTATTTACTTTCATGGATTTGGATGGCCACAGTCCACTCAGGTCCAAACTACACTTAGCCCTATAATCCATTSAGAAACTGGTGTGCACTGACTTAATGGAGCTGTTTGTTTCTGCTCTCCTTCCACGTCTTTTCTTCTAATGTGTTCTTTCTTCTTCATTTTTTTATCTCTTATTTGCACAGTCCCGAACTGCCGTTTACACAGAACAATAAGGAGTTGGCTGTATAGTCCACAGTAATGACATCAAAGGATGATAACAATTAGCACTTCATTTAGCATCTTAACTATAACACAAGGATGCCTAGCCAGCAGTATCTCAGGCACATGGGGAAACTGGCCACACAGAAAAGAATTTAATGACCTGGCCAGCCATGAAGGAAGCTATTGAAAACAGTAATCAAGATTTTTTATTTACAGTTCTAGTTCCATGCACTAAAATATTCTGTCTCCACAAGACTGATGTTTATAGGAAAATTACTCATATCTGATCTATGACAGTAGCCATGAAACATGCCAGGCTTTTATTCCAATTAATTTTATATTGTCTTCTTCATGAAGGCAAGTTCAGTAAAGAATTTTTTTTCTTATATTTAATCTAAACCTGGTGTCTTTCAGTTTAAAGCCATTCCCCCATCCTTTCATTATATGTCCCATGTAAAAAGTCCCTCTCCAGCTTTCTTGTAAGCCCCCTTAAGGCACTGGAAGGTTGCTCTAAGATCTTCTCAGAGCCTTCTCTTCTCTGGACTGAAGAACCCCAACTTCTCTTTGCACGAGTCCCAGTAGATGACATCAGTTGCTCATCCTTCATCCACCAATGCTGTGRCCCTGTTATAGGAGGCCACCAAATTTGTCAGGCACGATTTGCCCTTGGTRATGTATCTTGCCATTCTTTCTGCCTGACATCATTAACATTTGGGGTTTTTGTGTTAATCCACATGGGAAAAAATCTTGGGCAGACATTCTTCATTTTGTTCTCAACTATTGTAGCAAACTTTCTTCAGTTTGAGGGAATGTTGTCCAAATTGCATCTATTCAAACTGCTGTTGCAAAGACCATTCTCCCAGCTTGTAGCCACAGCTGTATGATTTCCCTCTGCAATTTTCTACTGACGCTTTTCTTAATGCCATTATAAGAAAAGCAACTCCTCTTAAGTTTAAGGGTCYATCTCTGTCATTTGATGTCAGGATCTGCTGGCTTTGGCAAGGGAGCAAAAGGCTTGAATGAATACCTTACTGCACAGGAGAGATTTGTTTTTTTCAAGGCAGGAATTTATAGCATTCAGTGTAAATCCCACAGAGACTCCCCAGGAATAAAAATGACAATCCCATGTGCATGTGGTGATTAACTGGAAATCATGGGCAGAGCACATGTACGTAATTTCTAAGAAAGGTACAAAAACTGCCTAAGGGACATCTAGAAAGGATTACAGATGGTTCAGTTTGTTTCTAGGCTTGGCCAACAATTCATGGCAAACTCTCTCTATAAAGGCCTGAGCCCCTTGGCACAGCAGTGTCACCCTGGGTATCCTTCCATGGGGCGACTTTGTTTTCTCCCATGGCTCTTAATAGAATCARAAAATGGTTTGGGTGGGAAGGGACCTTAAAGACAGAAGAAGGGACCTAAACATGAGCCAGCATGTGCCCAGGTGGCCAAGAAGGCCAGTGGCATCCTGGCCTGKAYCAGCAATGGTGTGGCYWRCAGGACCAGGGCAGKGATTGTCCCCCTGTACTGGGCACTGGTGAGGCCACACCTCGAGTGCTGTGTCCAGTTCAGGGTCCCTCAATTCAGGAAGGACATTGAGGTGTGGGGTGAGTGCAGAGAAGGGCAGTGGAGCTGGGGAAGGGCCTGGAGCACAAATCCTGTGAGGAGCAGCTGAGGGAGCTGGGGGTATCTACCCTGGAGCAAAGGAGGTTCAGGGCTGACCTTATGACTCTCTACTGCTCCCTGAAAGAGGCTGTAGCCAGGTGGGGTCAGGCTCTTTCCCAGGTAACAAGTGACAGGACAAGAAGACAGCACCTCAAGTTGTGCCAGAGATAGACGGGCTCAGACTCGAGGAGGAATTTCTTCACAGCAAAGATGATTAGACATCGGAATGTGCTGCCAAGGAGTCATCGTCCCTGAGGATGTTTAAGGAAAGACTGCACGTGACACTCAGTGCCAGGGTCTGTTTGCCACGGTGGCGTTCGCTCCCAGGTCACACTCGATAATCTCAGAGGTTTTTTCCATCCTCCTCGATTCTGTCATTTGCTCCCACACGGTCCGGCCGCTGCGCCCGGCGGGGTTTGACCCRCGCCGCCCGCCGTACCCGCCCGCCCGCCGCGCATGCGGAGTAGCGGGGCCGCAGCGGGAGCGGAGCCGGCGGCGCGGAAGGACCTTGGTGGGGGCTGAGGTGAGGCCGCTCCCTGCTCCTGCTGCTGCTGGATTCCCGCTGTTCCCTCTCCCCCCCTTCATTCCCTCTTCTTTCCCTCATCATTCCCATCCCTAGGGCCTCCAGCCGCTGCTCCCCGCTCCCGCGGCCCCGCCACAGCCCCGTGACCTCTGCGCGTCCCTGAGGGTGGCGGAGCCGGGCCCGGCGGCGGCAGCGCGGGGTTGGGGTGCCCTCGGTGTGCGAACGGCGTGGGGYTGGTCCCAGCCCGGCCCCAATACCGCTTGCAATGTCTTTTGACGTAAAACACCAGGATAAGTAGGCCTGGGAGSGAAGACCCTGCGGGGAGCGCAGGATTTAGTGCGAACAGCGAAGGCCAGTCTTGATTCCACAAATACTGGGTGTAAAGAGTGTAAGAACTGAAACTAGATTTGTGTCWTAAATAGGTTGTCCTTAAATTTTGTCCCTTAAATGTTTTCATTGGAAGGTCAGACAGGAGCACTGTTGCTTGTATCGTGAAGATGATTATTACACAACACAAAAAGAATGATCTTTGTGTAGAACATAAAATTATTTTAAGTAGAGCTACTTCCACAATCCTCTTATTTATTTTTTTTCTTTCAGGAAATACAGTCACCATGTCGGCTGCACTGTTGCCAAAGCCACAAATGCGGCGCCTTTTGGCCAGGCGGATGAAGTTTCACCTCCTTGGGGCATTTGTGTTATCTATGGGATGTGCAACTTTATACAAGGTGGGAKCTGTAGTCATTCAATTATAAACTGGGCTCATTTGAGTATTTTAAGAATTCATAATATTTTTCTGTTGAGATTGGGTTGAGCTGTTCATCAGAAAGGTTTAGTAATGTATTTTTGTAAGCATGTTTCCAAAGTATAAATAAATCGTCCTAATCTTCATTTGAAGAAATGATACAATAATCTGATGCTTTRTGATGTGTGTTCGAGATCACGCAATTCGTGACAACTTGACCTTGAGTCTTCTAGTCCCAAAATGCTCTTGACCATTCACAGCTGATGATAGTTTGTGTTTCGCTCTGCCACAGTTTCTGAAACTTGAGAGAGTGGTCCAAGTCATACTTTATCTCTCGGTGATTTAAGGAAACTTKCTCTTAAGCCATTTGGGAAACCTAATGTAGTCTTTCTGTCCTTGCTGTTGAAGTATCATATGGAAATGGAGCGTTACATTTCCAGAAAAACACACTTGCAGATTTGACTTCTGATAAGAGTGCTCTTACTAAATAATTCTGGGATTCCATACATGAAGCAAACAACTCAAGTGTGAACTCTTGTGGAAGAACTGGATCTTGGTTTGCTCATTGAACTCACACGTACACTGTTGGCATCATTTGAATGCTCAGGAAGCTGTTGATAAAAGTGACTAGAAATGGAAGTAAATTTCAGTTTTTTCACAGTTTCTCAGAGCCACAAATGGTTATCACAAACAGTAAGCTCACACATGTACTTAACACATCTGTTCACATGTTCTTAATACATCTRTTAAGAGATAGACARGCTTGTTTGTGGTCAGACTTAGAAYATAATTTTTTTAATAGTCCCTGGGTCTATACCTTGTTTGACACCCCACGTTAATACTCTAATAAGGCAGCAGACCAGATTTAGARCAATGAGTCTCAGTAGCCATTTACTTTGTTCCATGTTAGATACTGTTTTACAAACCCACCTTGAATTTTTTTTCACATTTTTGAGATAATTTTGAGTATACCCCTGTCCTTTGGGTGAATGAGTGTCCAAGGAATGAGGATTGTGTCTCATGGAATATTGGTGAGCTGTAAGAGTGGCTTGGCAGGCTTGTAAAATTTTACCAGATGTAGTTGAACTTACAGTGTAGCTCAAATTTAGTCCTTCAGCTTAGGATGCGATTTTATCCAGAGTTAAGAGTTTTGCAGCTGTCCACAGGCACAGAACTTTCCATAATGATGTTTTATATATAAAACTATTAGCAGGGAGGGTGTTAGGCACATCAATATAGATGGAGTGGTTTTGGATCTTGAAGATGTGRTGTGCTAYCTTGTAACAGACTTTCTTTTTAAGRTTTTACTAAAGACATTTGTCCTCCTGACCAATGATAAAGTAGCCTGAATTGTTGGTTTTAACAGGAGCAAAATAATGCATTATAACTGGAATGAAAGGCTTTTTAGACTAATAACCACTGATAGAAATTATAGAACTAACAGAAAAATAATCTGCTCATAAAGCTTTGCAAACTTAAATTTTCTGTGTGTTACTTTCCAGTTTGGGATTGCTGAACCCAGAAAACGAGCTTATGCAGAGTTCTATAAAAGCTATGATCCCATGAAGGACTTTGAAGCCATGGAAAGAGCTGGTGTGCTTGAGTGTGCACCCCCCAAATGATGGTAAGCTGCATCTGCAGGTAATGAACTGCTCTGCATTAGGACAGGAGTGAGATTATTTCAGTGAGATATTGTGCTTCTGCTTGGGGGTTCTTCTTTTGTTTTTCAAATCAAAAGGGGTTTCCAAAGAGAAAGGATACAAATTGCACTCAGGAGACCTCTGGGTAATAAAAATGTGAAGAAACAGGAGAACTGGGGACTGTGTAGTAAAGGCAGGMTAGAATCTCCTCAATGCCTTTTGGATAATTCATTTAATTTGTGTGGTGCAKGAAACAGAGTGATGATACCAGGCCTTTGCCCCCCTCACATAACCACAGAGAGGAGACAAAGTTCTAATGTTAAACTCCCWGACTTGCCTGATTCCACAGTTACGTTGTTGCTGTTACATCTTGAACTGCTTAACTTGGGGCTGCCTGTATCTTCTGCTTACATACTTGTGGTGGTACAGTGAGTGAGAAAATGGAGAGGCTGTTTCTCTCTCATAGCATGAATCTKGATGTAAGAAACAGACAACTTCTGCACATCATTTTGTATTTTGAAGTTGGTGAGAGGGGGAAGATAACTAGTCATAAGGGGAAATACATCCATATACACACACACACACATATATATATGAATATGTATATATATATACACAGTGGCTTGTGTACAAACAATCACATTTTTGCCATATTGTATGAAGCTTGAATAGAACTTTGTTCACAATACTATTTTTTAGCACTTGACACTGCCTTTTCAATGAAAACTACTCAACTTCGTTCTCCCTTGCTAGTAACACCAGGAAAAAAGTCTTGATTTCCACCGTGTTGTAGTTATTAATAACTACACTCATTAAGCTGCACAAGCTGATGTTAGAACTCAGTAAAGAGTTCCTTCCCCTTTCTTGGTGCAAATTTTTTACATTGAGTTCTCTGCTTCTCCTAAAATGACTTCAGACTAATCTACAATGATAGTTTTTCATTCTTTTGGAATGTTTTCATATTGTGATCATTACGTGATAATCTGTGGCTTTAATTATCCTGGCCAGCTGGATTTTCTCAGCATGTTTGCATGAAGCAGCAAGATTGAATAAAAGATTTGGACTTAACACTATGAATACTAAGTTGCAAATTGTCATAAAACTGAATTATCTAGTTTCTGCATAACACAGTTACATAAAAAACTCAGAACTCCCATCTCTTCTAAAAAATTAGAAAAAAGAAAAAAACTTTTGTGTCAGTCCCAGCTTTCGGTAGGGGTTTCTTTGTTGTTTTTTTTTGTGAGAGTGGGCTACTGTTGTTCTTTAGCTGATTGTGACAAGGATAAATAATGAAATTATAAATTTACCTGGTTTAAATCTTGTTAATTCTGCCTCTGGTTCAGTCCTCTTGCTAATATATAGTCACTTTTAAATTTCTTTAGGCACTGGAATTGCATTCTTTAGTCAGGTGGCCTTCATCAGTGTATTCTGAAGGGCCATCTGGTGGTAAAATCATTTGAAACAAACACTGTCAACAAGGATGCATGTTGAGTATTTAATTGGAATCATGAGCAGGATTTATTACAGTGCATAGAGCTCCATTCTCATCCTGTGTTCCCACTGGCAGCTTAAAAAAAAAAGTTGCACATTTTCTGCACCTGTTAAAATTAAATGTTTCCTAAACAATTCTTCAATTTCTTAATTGTACTGGCACAAAAGAAAATGTGGAAGACAAATTRTCTTACATGATTTTGTTTGAATTGCTGATGCTTCTTATTCCTTAGCCTATTTATATAAGAACAGATAKTTTTTCACTCCCTCATAGTAGAAAGAGGTTGTTTCTTCTTGTGCCTGCACATGAATACAAAAGTAGAAGAGGGGGAAAACAATGCCAGTGTTTCAAATGTTTTGTAAAGGCTGTAAAAAAGGACAAGTACCCAGAGCAGTTGGAAGACATTTTCATTTGCCTCAGAAGTTTAAATCTTAGCTATTTTGMATTTGAAGCCTTTTTTAGGTATAGTTACCAAAAGGGTGCAGTGATCATGCACGCTCAACATCTCCCATTTTATTTGAGTATGTCATGTATGTGGCAGTAAATACAGTGGTTTGACCTCATTGAATACTTGCTGTGAAATCAGTACTGGGCTCCAGAACTGAGGAAAGGGTTGGGAGGGCAAGAAGGAGAGTTCATTAGTTAAGGTGGTAGCATGGCACTCTACAAGAAGTTTGTTCCTGCTGGGCGTGGAGGCACCTTGGCATCTCCCTGTGAATTCACACTGTTCCATCTGCTTCATGTGGGCTCTGGTGGTGATACTGACAATGGAAATTAATGCAGGTATAAATGTGAGGAATATCCTGCCTCTACTGTGTGCTCAGCCATAGAATAATGGGGGAAGCTTAGTTTGGTGCTGACCCACTTGCATGACTCTTGTCATGGAGCACAGCTGGTCTTGGATTGTGTTCAGTATAATGGGGAGAAGCAATTTGAATTTGGTTTTCTTCCTTCCTTGGTAGGCTGCCTGTACCAATTGTTTCCTCTCTGGCTCCTATCTGAAAGCTGCATTCCTTTCTCCTGCAGGCCCTCAGCACGATTGATTCAGTTACCAATGCAGCATATATAGTGAATCTGATGTGCTGTGSGGTGTCATTCCAGATCCTGATTTGTTCCATGTTTAACTTCTGTTTGCCACATGAAGGGTGTGTGAATCTTTAACCATCAGGAAAAAACGGGGAATGCCTCTAGACTAAACTACTGCATAAACATTTCTCTCTGTTGCTTTGCATTCATACATACTAATATATTTACTTAGTGCATGAAATTTGTCCATCATAACTTCATGGGTTTTTTTTTTTATCTTGCAGATTCCCTTCAGTTCAAGGAGACTTGATGACCGAACCTTATTTGTTCACTGAAGTGTAAAGTGCAATGCACTTCAGTGCATGGCACACTGTAATGCAACCCAATAAATAAAATATGTATGTCAGTGACATTTAATTGTCTTCATTAATGTAGAAATGCTTAAAGGYTCAGATGCTGGGTAGACTGGTGGAAAGTCTTCAGAACTTGCTCAAGGTGACTAAGTCTGTCTTTCCTCTAGTAATTATTTGATCTMTGTTTTGGCCAAATTCCACATTGGATAGCACAGTATATCTTTAAGGAGTGACTTGACCCAGCTGTTTATGGGAATGTGAARAGGACAGATGTTGCAGCAAGGGAGAGGATGGATTTGTGGAGGGGTCTGTGTTACCTCTGGCTTCACAAGGTGAGCTGACCTTGAGAGGAAAGWATTTGGAGAGAAATTCTGGCAATACACCAGCCAACCTTTCTTTTTCTGCTGTCATTACTGTATTGCCTTCCTTACTGCAGCAAACTGTTACAGCAATTCTTACAGACTGTGCAAATGCCTRTTATACATGGTATATTAGTTACTCTAATTGGAAAGTGACTCTAAACTGCAGCCATGTTCACATATATTTGATGTGCAAGAGGAAAGGTGRTACAGGCAGACAAAGAAATATTTTAGGATATTACAGGAATGAAAATTTTGGCATTTGCTTTTAGACATATTTTTAATATCTGGAGGCAGTCAGCTGAACATAGTTTGGATCTCTGCTGCATTCTGTGCAGTCTGTGACATGATGCTCTGTCTTGTGCCACGATACCTGTCRGTGAGAACAGGCTTTGTCATTGCCTGTTGCTCAGGATGAAGAAGGCACTAGGACTGCAGCTTTTGTTTGCTGAATATGGGTACCAGGAGAGCAGGCAAAAGCTGACTGCCTGAAAGGAAAGAAGTCTTAGTATGAAGCAGCATGACAAATTAGGCCATCTGTGTTATATTTGAAGGTCTTGGGTTCAAATCCTGTTTGGAGTAACTCTTATTATTTGACATGGATCATTAACTACTTAACACTTAATAGGTATCCTTGAAAAACATTTGCACTAATGAAAGCACATAAGTAATGTATGTGATCCAGAACATTTTATAGAGCAACATGGGATTTTCTTTAAACTTCCCATGCAGGCAGTGCTTCCTTCAAGCAAAGAAGGAATTTGACAATAGTGATTTTCAGGGAAACCATCTAGTAATCAAAATACTCCAGGTCCCATAAATGTAAACCAGAGCTTAACAACAGCAAACGATACCCATTTATCTTCYCAATGTACAGTATAAACAGTGTGTGCCATTAAGTACTGACTAACATTTTCTCAGGCCTGTCTGCAGATTTCAATAGCCAGGAGTCTTCAGTCACTGACAGCTTCAGAGGCAAAGAAACTTGCTACTGCCAAGTGTGCAGGCTAATAGCATTACTTCCTTTGTCATTCTAGGCCCTGTAGTCCCAGTTGCTATGAATTCGTTTACTCTTAAATTCTTAGTTTCTTCTAARCTGTTGTAGCCAGCAGCAGTTGTTGTAGTATGTTCTTTCAGCTACCAGCACATGTGATTTAAAGAAATGAGAGTTTTGTGACTGAAGGCAATTTTTAACAAATATAGCAGAGCTCRGAAATGTCTCTGGCCAAATGTATTTAATAATGAAAGGTGAGTTCTGACTTCTGTGGTTGTGCTTTGAGAGTCTGCAGGCTGCAATTGTTGATTCCTGTATGCATTCTGGTTTCACACTGGATGCAAGGCAAGTACTKCCCTTAAGCAGGCAATGCCAACCAACCCACAGCTTGCTTTCCTCTGGGGTAGGAAGGGAGAGCAAAGCTGGGTACCTAACCTGCTTTTCTGAAATCAGCACCAACCCACTAGGTTTGTTTGGGTTTTTTTTTTTTTTAAATTTTTTTTTTTAAGAATTCAGTTTGAATTTTTTTTTTTCCTTTGCCAGCAAGAGTTCAGTTAATTCTATCATACAAAGAATTGGAGTTGGGCGTAGCATAGTACAAGACCTGTGAGTTCGACCCCAATCAGTTGCTTGGTACAGGGTCTGGCATGCTGTTTCTAAGAGATGCAGCACTGAAAAACATGCTTGGCTGCTCTCTGAGACTATCCCATGTGCCTGAAGGTTTTTGCTATATTTATGTATGAAATGATATATAAAAAGGAATTATTTGACCTGAACTACTTTGGGAAAGGTCTTGCCTGACTATGCCTTCAAATTTTTTGGCTAGCTGACTTTATTCTCGAGTGTTTGAGGAGTGATTGATTGTTCTGGAAGCAAACTAAAAAGATAGATTTGAAGTTGTGAGCTCTCCAGGTCTAAAGAGCGTTATGAGAGTAGGCATGTTTTAAGAGTACACATTGCACTGCTTTAGCAGCTAAGTACAGGCAGCTGCTCTTTGGACAACTTTGTTTTCATAGTTCACACAGCTCATATGTAGGAGAGGTTGATTTATGTGCCGTCTCCACTTATTTCCATACATGTGGTCAGAAGGGGGAGAAAGAGCCTGCCTAATGCAGTAAAGATGCAGCTCAATTCACTGAAGAAATGTGTAATTTAAGCAAGTGTTTATTCCAGGAGAATGTAATTCAGGAAAAACACAAATGTATCTTAAACAATGGCTGAAATCTACAAACTTTCAGAAATGAAACTGCTGTTCCTCATTTTWTACAGGTGTGTTTGCATCCCCTTGGCTTGTCTGTGTACCACATAAATAAGGAACAGATTAGTTTAAGTCAAATGGTGACTACAGTGCTGTTTTGATTCAGTTAGTCACAAAAGCATAAAACTTTTCAGCACACATTTTTGGCAAGCTAGTCATCAGTTTTTACTTCCAAAGTATTATCATGATCTATTGCATTTTCTGGTACACTACAAAGTCCAGTGACCAACTGGGATCTAATGGAGCCCTCATGAAGCTTCTACATCAGTCTTGTCATTGTCCTACACCTTGTAACCGAATGAATAAACAGCTCACAAAACAAGTATTACAGGAATAGCTTTATTATCTTTAAACAATTTCATTATATTACAATTTATCCATCAATATGCAAAATTAGAAGTATTAAACAACTTCCATAAAATATTCAGGAATGAAGTGCATGTGTGTATATACATATACATTTTAAACAGTGTTATTTAAACAATGGCTAAGTTATTAAATGGTATGAAATGTTGATAATGGATAGGCTTCCTTTCACAGTCAGAAAAGGACAATGCAGACCCCAGCCTCCTTTATTCTCAGTAGATGAGAGACCCAGCTTTTAGAAAAAACCTTTTAACTAAACAGAACTCAGGAGAAAAACACTGCAGTTACTACATTCTTATTTACTGTGCATTTGGTCGTATCAAGTATGCATAGAAGTTATTAGCTATAAAGCATATGCTCCAAATGATGATCAGACTTGATTCCAGTTCTTGACTCCAATTCCAGCCATGTTCAGGAATCTCCACAGAAAATTCATTTTCATTAGCGCATAGGAAAGGGGAAAAAAGATAACATGTGYAGTTGGAAACCAAGCAAACTTTTGGTTTTAAAATAAAACTGCCAAAGCTAGATTTGGTTTCTAAAGTCATATAACTGTGCCCAGARACGGATTTCTTGTCTACTACAAGAAATACAGGTATTTAATGTATATTTGTAAGTGTATTGTTATGGCATTAACTATTAATGTAATTGGTGCCTGTGGGCCCACAGTTTTCAATCAACTTGAAAAAAAAAGTCACTTTGCTTAGTACATATTTGAAAGGTCACGTTTCCAAATATCCCTGTTATAATCAGTTCAAAGATGAATAAAGCATCAAATGAATTAKGGCTGAAGGGAGCGCATACAATGTAGTGGTAGCAGATCAGAAATAAGCAAGACCCCACAAGGCTGTACTTASCACCTGCACATCTGGGTTACATTGAGCTTAAGAGATTTTAAGGAGACAGCTCTGTTTCTTAAATTTTTGAACTGCATGTTACTGGCTTCCAGCTAATGAACAGACAATGCACAGTCATACATACATTGAAAGTACTTCTGAAAATTCGATGGTGGATAAAATAAAGTTTCTGTATACAGACAGTTTTAAAAATAAAGTCATGTTGTAGTTCATGTTTTGTTCTCCAAACCACACAAAGGCACTAGTTTACATTATGGACTAATGTCCTGCAAAACTTCAGTCAAATAAAGGAAGCTATTTTAAGGTTAAAGTGGTGCTAAAAACCAGCTGTCACTAGTAACTTAAAACAGCCTCACTGGGTTTTCCAGATTTAGAGGGGGAAAATGTTTTGCCTCAGGACGCACATGTTGGGGGAGTGTGGGTGTGGGGGGAAAGRCTCAGCCTTGAGCAAGTTTTTACAGCTGAGTTATAAACCTGGTTTRTAACAGAAACTGGCAGACCCTAAAATATGATATAGAGGTATTGATACACATTTCTGTGTGTGGTARAAACGTCCGTATGCACGCAATTTTTCCCTTTTCTCTAATTTCTGGTTATCGAAAAGAAAAAGGATTTTGATTGAGCTATAGTCCAAGGCTGTTCCCTCTCACTTTATTCATTTGCCAGAACACTTTCCATCCAGCACTAGGATTTTGGCTAGGGAGCAGGAATGTTGTCAAGATTAGAAAAGCTATTGGGCATTGTTATCAGTTTCTACCTCCTCAAAAATTATATGCATCTCTMCTTGGTGTGGGTTACTGCAGAGAAAGCATTGCTTTCAAACTGGTACCGTATTACTATACTCACCAAATAACTATTAATKAAATCCTTTCCTCAAAGCTTTATTTTTCACCATGGTGAATTTGCTAATGAATACTTGGGCAAAATTTGGATCAACTACATATTGATAGGTTTTTGTTATAGTCGGGGGCTGTTCAGTAGCCACGGTTTGCGGAGCAGGCGCGGTGGCAGTGCTGGTGGCAGTGCTGGGAGCGAGGTGATAAGATGTCTTTGTGATGTACTCCACCAGGCGGTTGTACTGCTGCTCTGACAGTCTTTCTCTGGCTCCCTCGGCCTGAAATCAGATAAGATTTAATAGTTACTGARTATTCTACAGAAACTGACCTGAGTAGTAAGGACAGTAATTTCCATGTTACTGATAAAAATCTTCCTGCCTGGAATCTTACAACCTTCTAAAGGATTTTTTTAGTCACACATGTTCTCCCATGGTTGACTCCTTGGTGAATTAGTCCTCTTCTCTGCTGTTTTGGACTTCTGAGAAACTCTAACTCTGCCATTGAAAATTTAACTAGTATCTTTTGAGAACTGGTCAAGAGTAGAACCTTACAACAGAACAACTTCTTGTATACAGCAAAGGCATTGAAACCCCTTTTAGAAAAATGCCTGTAGCTCTTGACAATGCTAATCATACAAAAATTCTATTTAGCTGAAACATTTTAAGTCTTYAAATTACTTGATTCAAAATGAAGACTAGAAGCTACCTTCCAGGTGAATGKTCTGTGTAGGATCTATCCATCTGTTTTCTGCTAACAAAAAGACCCCATTCACACAAGGACATTTTTCTAAACAAAAGGGTTTTACTAAAGATGATTTGGGCATTTTATTTCCGGAGAAGACATTAAGGGATCTTTGTTTTGCAGGCTGAGATGATAGGTAGCGGTGTAAGATCCTAGCAAGAGGGATGCAAGTGAACAACCTAGAGGAACAAAAGTACAGTGAATCAAATACTGTCATCAATCATATGGTTCCAACCAGATAAAATATTAAATGAAAAGCTAGGGGCAAACCTGGCTTTGGAAGATCMATCTGCTGTGCCTTTATTTTGGAAGAAGTTGAAGATGACTATGACTAGCTTGAGAAGGGAAAGCAAGCAAGCTGATTGCATGGTTTCAAAAAACYTGTATTTCACAAATACCGCTGTGGATGCTACAGTAGTATGACCAACTAGGCCATTCAGAATAGAAGCTATTTCCAAAATATGACAATGAAGAAAAGGCAGCAGCTATCCTACACCTAGGCATTGATGCTTCTTTATTTTACACTTGGAGAACTACTGACCAGTTTAATTTTTGTAGGACTTAAAATGTCTTTGTTGGACACCRGGCTAAAGATTTAAAGACTGCTATCTTCTGCCTGCCTTTCAGGGACTTTTACAGGTCTTGCTAGATAGTATGGTATTTTCAAGCAGTGCCGTTGGATTCAATTTAACATCCACAATATCTTGTCATGTTTCTGGACTGCAAGACTCATKTTAAGTACTCTGTTGCTTATTTGAAGAAAGAATTAATATGATTGATAGACAGTGACAGGTGTCACATTCACATGAAAACAGTCCCCTCTGGGTTTTTTACTATGCCTTTGGAGATGGATTTGCTGCTCAGTGAGTAGAAACACTCCTGTTTTCAATCATCATCACAAAATTGCTAAAGGAAGCAGGCTCATGAACAAGCTCAGAAGTTTAAGGTTGAAGCCTATGCCTAGAAACAGCGGAAATGATGAAATGGGCAGAGGAAAGGGTTGTTTCCATGAACGACCTTAAGGGAGAGAAAAATCAGAAGGCAGACTGCTGCAGCAGACTCACAGCTGACAGTGGAGAACGGTGTCTGAACCACGTCTTCAGTCTGGTTGCTCAGTAAAAGTATCTCWGCAGTCAGTCCCTTTCAGCAGTTGAAAGGAGAGAAGTGCTGAAACCACCTACATGAACTGCATTTCAAGTTACAGGGTAAATCTTTCATTTCAAGGTACAGGGTAGATCTTGCATGTAGRTGGCTTTGCACTTTTTCCTCATTTCTCCTAGGGAGGTAAGCCCAGGGGCAGCTGGGTTCTGCCTCCACATTGACCAGAAGATCCAGCTTACCAAAGGAGATGGAAATGGTGCTRGCATCCCACTCACCTACTCTTGGAAACCCATTCTTCATTCAGCCCCAGGTTATTTTCCACAGTTCCAGCATAATTACTCAGAAGAAAATATTAACTATGGCTTGGTGGTCTTCCAAAGTAACTGGGACCYTGCTTGATTCTAGATGATTTCATCTGTAACTGAGTGTCCACTTCTGCAGCCAGTTTCAGTTTGCTTTATATTGTCAAGACAAGGGAAAACTGGAATTKATGTTATTCTACATTTTTTCCCAAAATAGGACCTAGCATTGTCACCCACTGCTTTGAACAATTGTCATGTTAATATCCAGATCATTTAAGGATTCAAAACTTGATCAAGGCTTGCTTAACGTACCTCTTAGAGGAATATTACAGATATCATGCCCCTTCATACTACAAGGCCATACTTTTGGGTAAAGAACTCCGGTATTTTTCTAAAATACCTCCCATTACGGCTTGTAAAGAATAAGCTTTCAGCAGTGTTAACTCCACAGCAGCTACAACATCTGTGCTGCACAATCCAGATGTGCATAGCACTGTGGGCTCCTCTGTGCACACTGACTAAGGAAATCCAGCTCCTCAGGATTGTTTTTCCGTTGCTTTGAGAAATCCAAMGATTGGTGTTAGCTCCAAAGATGATAACATGTAGGACTGTCATGAACACCCTGTTGCAAATTATTACCAAAAAAAAAAATCTGGAATATCTGAAATTCCAGGCCCTTGCATTTTTTGTTGTCTTCTTGATGTTATAAGCTATACCAAGAGCAGCTGGAAGAACAGGCCTTTTGAGTTTGACATCTGTCCAGAGACATGCAGTGTCTCAATTCCTTTGGAAGATAATCCAAATACAATTAATGCTTCCTTTCAATAACAACCTTGTCAGTGCCAGAGTTTTCAAGAATCCATCCAGGCTATTCCTAGCCAGATGGATTAAGTTATGTATTGTGGAGATGAACAAGGCATCAGGCAAACCTATTGCTGAAGGAGTCAAAATATGCTCTATAACATCTCTGGTGATTACAGCTGTAGAATAACTCATGTTTTGTTTCTTAACTGTTCCAAGAACCTGAGGAGAGGGAATGGGAGAAACTGTTTTGGGCAGAGCTGAAACAAAACTTTTGGCAACTGTTTTTGTAAGCAATAATGCAAAAAAGTGGATTTTTATAGCCTTGAAATGAAATGTTTCAATTTGTGGTATTATTTCTAGTATCTTTGACTAAATTAATCAGAAAAACAGATATGAYTTACATTTGGTAACATTAACTCTGCTTTGCTAAACTCATAATAATATTTTGGTTGAACTGACTGGGCATTTTCCAGCTAAAAATTGGGGCCATCTTTGCAAATGTCATCATGCACAGAGACATCTGGCCTTCAGCTGAGGACACCTTCAGTGCAACACAATGGCCTACTATCAATACTGAGGAACCTCCTAAGGAGCCTCCTGAGGAACTCCTAAGGTTCCTCTTCCTAATCACATCTCAAGAGTTTGCAGAAGCTCTTGTCATGGACCTGAAGGGAAGCTCTGGCTCCCATCAGCACCAGGGCTGCACAGGACACCTCAGGGACCACAGAATCAGCTGCAGAAAGGAAATCACCAAGTATGAGATCTCCCAAATCCATTAAAAAACAGTAAATATTAACTACAAAAGACTCTTAAGTAATTACTAAAACTGTATATGAAGCTTTGTGGAATCTTTAATTATGTAGTTGCCTTAGCTGCCTTAACATAAAAAAAAATCAAAATTTTTAATTCTCTGTTTCTATCAACTGCTCTTCCTTATACCATATTTCTACAAAAATTTCAGTACCAGCATCTGCATTCTGAAGGAATATTTTGTCAGGTCTGTCTGTACAGCATCACTTAACTTTTGCTGTCTTGCCATCACCTGGGACACAGACATTTTTCCTGTTTTTTCCCATGCCATACATTTTCACTGCATTCTCAGGAGCCTGTGTCAGCAACAGAGATGCTGTACTGAGGCCAGGGGGCTCGAGGCTTACTGCTCCTAGAGCTGCATTGTGCACCACTGAAGTGGGACTCCCATATTTCTATGCAGAACTTCAGAAAAAATCACAATGGTTTTAGTGCAGGACTTTCCAAAGAGTGTGTTATGAGYGTGTGGGTGTGGGAATGTTGGACTCTGCACATCACATCGGGTAGCTCTGTGCATTCAGGGGAGCCACTGGCCCGTAAATCCTACACATTCTCAGCTGCAGCTGCTGTGGGGACTCGAATTAGGCTCCCTGTCCCTTGCTTTCCCTTCTCCCCGACAGGCAGACCCTCTGCACCCTTCATCACCCACTTGCAGCAACCTTTGGGCAAGCTGCCCCTCCCCCACAGCAGCAGCCTGCTCCTCACCCCTTGGATAACCAGGTGCAAAGACAAAAGCCATCACACTCCAATGCAATAAAAAAAAGATCTGGRCTGGTGCTAAAGTTAGGGTTCGGATAGGTTGAGTGCATCCAGTGCCTTAGTGAGAASAGCTTTTTGTCTCCTTCCCTCCAGGACTGTAGCTCGGGACTGAGCAGGATGGTCWGGATTCTGACAGTCTGATGTGTGCCTCCACCAACCACTCAGCACTCAGGGACACAAAAAGCTGAGCTGTACCCACTTGCTTCACRATTTAAGTAATCCCTCATGTAGCTTTGTGGTGAGAGAAGGCAACTTCAGTCAACAGTTCCCTGTGAGACTGAGGTTACTGGAAAGACAATAAATATAAACAGAGAATTCAGCACTAAAGGAAGCTTTCACAAAAATATTCAAGTGCTGTCACGACACACATGAAGTCCTTGCTGAAATCAATAGCAAAACTCTTCAGTGACTTCAGCAAAGTTAGCATTTGACTGAAGGTGCTCCTACTTTTTGTCACACCTCATATTTTATGGGCTTTTGCATATTMTTTTCTTATATTTGAAGCAGAAATTTCTGGTACAGCAGTGTGTGAACTACCTTGCACGCTTTTATAAAAACTGGGACATGCATGTTTGTTTTTGAAATGCTCTCTCATATGATTTTACTTGAGCATTTAATACAATAAACATTGTTTCCCAAAAGTGCAAAAATATAACATTCTGCTGCCATTAAAAGAAGATCATTAATCCAAAAACCTCAGGATTCAAATGGCTTAGAGATATTTCAACATGAAAATGAAGGGTTTATGCTCTTACTGGCAAACAGTGCATCCAATCTCAGGGAAGAACTAACCCAGTTTAAAGCTAGCATTTGCAGAAAATCAAGATCTAAGGAAGCAAATACAGCCAAGCAAGACCACTCTGCTAAAAGAGACAAGATAAAAACATGCTGAAAGGAGCATCAGCACCACTGACCTGGTAATGGCATTCACAGCAGAATAAAAGGAACTGCTTTTGCTGGAGCTTGGTAGGCACAGGGTGCAATGCTGACTTGCCAAACAACAAGCACCTCGTGCTACATGTAGGCATGASAGCCTTTTCAGAAAAGAGGTGGTGCCTTCCAAGAACCCTGACTTCCTCTGCTTTTTCCCTCAGAAAATTTCTGTCATAGATATGGTATATCATGATCAACAAGAGGACAGAAGGGAAGAGACACATCCCTTTCACCCAAAATGCAACAGCCAACTGTGAGGTGCAGGTGGCCTGGTTTGGCACTTCCACCTCTGCCCTCCTGGCCCAAAGGGGAGTATCCCCATTGCCAGAAGCATTATCATCAGTTTAACTTTATCTTTGAATGGAAAACATACTCAAGCCTTTACCTCCAAGTCAGAAGGCACTCTCTGTTGTTTTAGCTGCACCTTCAGCAGATCATTTTGCTGATCATCTTCCAGACAATCGATTTCAGTCACGGGGAATGCCTGCTGCTGCGTGTCTTCACTGATGCTCACAACAAAGAGCACCTCCGAGGTGAGCAGCAAGCAGCCTTCATGTTGCTGGCCTGATCCACTCACAATCATGACATCTAAGGCCATATGAACCTCTGGCCTTCCCAGAGACTGCAGCATTTTCCTGCATTATCAGGGTAAAAATGAAGAAAAGTCAAAAAAGAATTAGTCAGTGTAGTGAGTTAGGTYCTCTAGAGCTTATTTTAATCACAATGTTTTTACTTAAGCCTGTAGCTATCACCCACAGATGCAAAATGAGCCRGGGAGTGTACTCTACTCCAAAGCTCCATTACTGAAAGATGCAAGACTTCAGATTTAAAGAATGAATGTGAAATTTTTCCTTATCAAAACCCCTTAATCAYTCACTGCAAAACTGGCCCAATATCTGTGCTAGGTTAGCCTATTTCCCATCCTATTTCCTTGATAATAGAAAAATTACCCTGACAAGTGGCTTAGAAATTCAGTGCAGAAAATAAAGCTATCTTCACTAACAGCTGTTTCTGGAGATGTGCAGTATTTTTCTTGGGCTCAGTGCAATGATAAATAAGAACTTCACTGAATGCCATTAAATAAAGATCAGCTCTGTAATTTCAAAGCTGGATGCAGATCAGCAGCCCATCATTTGCAGATTGGGTTTCTATGCACTACCTTTGTGTTTAATGTTCCTAAACAAACTGCCATAACTCAGCCTTTCCTAGAGAAGCAGCCTGTTAACTTGACCACAGGCCAGAACCTATTAATAAACAATGTGGATGTAAAAATGAACAATTGTCTAAATAATGTTACCAGACGTATTTGACGTGGCTGTTTGGAGCCTGCTCAACATGTTGATCATTTGGATGAGAGCGCTGCTTGGGAAGCTGAGAAAGTCCAGCTCCATGCAAAATACCTGTGGAAAGAGAATTCAGGGTTTTTAGCAGTTATTTTCTACAAAGCAGTTACGTGTTGCAGTGACATCATCTGTTTAAAGCAGTTCATAAAATAGTGCAGATCTAAAATGATGTCACAYCTCTGGAAGCTGCAGTCAAGATAATTCATTAAATATTACAATGAAACAGTTGTGCACTTAACCCCCACGATCTTGCATTAGCAAGACACAAAAAAAACCCCACTGTGTGTTGTATGAATCAGCTGTACACTTGCAATCAAACAGAACACTCCTGAGAGCCATCACTTCAGAGCAGGATTGGACACATCACTCGGGATTTATGTACAGAAAATCAAAACCATTGTTAACTTTCTCGCTTAATATTAAAATACTTTCATATATGTGTCATGATTGGTACACATTAGATGGCCAGTTTGCCTAGATACTGTATTTAAAWGTTCAGTTACTTAATCCAGCTGTTAAACACAGATCCACATATATTTATGAGATCTCCTGGGGCATCTGGTTTATTATGAATTCTTCTTAGTGCCAGCACAGAATGGAGACTACAAGCAACAGTTAAGCAGGTTTCTAAAGAGTCTCCAAAGCTGAAGATGATGCAGTGTGTATGATTTCAGATGGTCTGTAAACTTTTAATGATGAGGTATGGTCACCAGAAAGAATGAGTGGTTGCAAAAATATTCACAAATTAAGTAGTTTTAGAATTTTTTACGTGACAGACATGAAGCAGGTTMTGCAGCAAGCACTAGTGTTAGATGGTTTGGTGCAAAATTATTCTTTTACAAATATACTTCTTTACAAATAAATGAATGGATTTTCTTTTGTCTAAGCATTCCAAAGGCATTTTTGCATAAGGGTGTCAATAACTTAGATTCCTTCTTACACAATGGATAATAATTTAAACAAAACAGCAGCGATGAAAAAAGCCCTTTAATTTTTAGCACACATGTTGATGGTAATACTTAAAAGCAGCATCCCAGTTGTAACAGTTGGCTTACCGAGGTTCTCAGCATTATGTGAGTGAAAATGTTATTTACAGATGGAGACAGAGAGAACATGTGTTTATTTCTGTGTGGTCCCCACCCCTTGGTCCCCCCCAAGAGGCACAGTCCCACTTCCAATTCAGTTGTGGGTAAGAGCTGCTTGAACTCTTGTGTATTTTCCTCTCACGCACTGTCAGCTCTTATTGCTATGGTTTTTATGTTTTTTCCTGGCTAAYTCTTTTTGTCACATGGTCATGGAAAACATGGTGTCTTATAGACCATATCTGCAATGAAAAGTGTCCCTCTACTACTACGAGTTTCTTGATAAAGATGGCAGGAGAATTAAATCTAGAAATAATAAGGCCCTGGGCAGCAAAGCCAACACACAGAACAGAAAAAAACTGATTTGCTGCTATGGGTTTTACACCTATGGGATGTAAAATTCAGGAGAACAGTTCTTATTTATGCTCATACAAACAAGATAAAGTTAATTTGAAAGAATTCTAATAATTTTTTCATTATTTCTCTAACTAAATGGAATGAGTTATGAATGTTGTAGGAAGCACCCTAAACTTAAGCCCTACAAGAACTACTCATATTCTAATCAACACTTTCACAAGCATAAATATTGCTAATGTTCAAAGTCTTAAATATTCAAGATTTGTCTGGTATAGTTAGGTAAAATTATTGATGCGTGGTCCTTCTATCAACGGATCTTCCTGCTTCTCTTCCCTGACTCCCTCCAATCACCATTTTTTCTTAAATATTCAAAAAAWACTTCTTTGATTTATTGATACTGGAAGCAAAGGAATTAGTATATTTAGATATTTTATTTTTATCTTTTATACTTTTTGTTTGCCCCAAATTGTTCCCATCAATTTCAAAGAATTTAGCACCACTGCTAAAGTGTAYCTCCTCACGCCACTAAGTGCTAAGTCTAGTTGGAAAACCCACCTCTCGTTGCYAAAAGATTATCCATGTATCTGAAAACAGGACTGTCCTCTCGTGAATCTCCAGTTTAAAGGGGATGCTCCTACTTCATGACTCACTTCTTTCTCCTAGGAAAGAAACTCACTCTTTGTGCAGAGATAGCACAACCCCTTCCCTGCCATAACAAAGCAATCTCAAAATAACACTCTAATTGGACATAGTGTTGCTCTAATCCTTTTATGTCAAAAACTATTTTGCAAGCACATATGTTTCTGCAACTAATTCTTCTGTATTCCAAGAATTACTTCATGCTTTCTGCATTCTGTGTTTGTGTGGCTGTACATCGCTGATCAGTAACACGAGAGAGAAGCACAACACGATGGCATTYCAGGAAAGCAGCGCAACATTTGTAAGTATTTAGCGGTGGCATTTTTGAACCTTTTTCTCAGTCACACAACACTGAGCTGAATAATCAAGACACAGCAGGTTGTATCTGAAGAAAATTTTATAATTGAAATGGAGATGTTGGAAATGCAAAACTCACCGTAACCCGTCTGGGAGACGAGCTCAGCTGCCCCTCCAATGGGCTTGGTGAAGACGCCCATGATTCCCTTGCCCACGCCCGAGATGACCCCTCTGGCTTTGTGCCCAGCTGAAGCTTGGGCCTCAGACACTCGCTGAAAATTCTGCATYGGCTGATCCACAATCCCAGCAATTGCACCTGGAAAAACAAGAGTCTCCAGTAAGTAATGAAGATGAATATTCCAGAATAAGAGGAAATCTTACTACTGGTCCTGAATATGGTTTGGATTAGAGACTGTCCCCCATTCTGACACAGCTGTTTAGCACGTGACCAATTAGCTGAACATTGCCTTAGCTTCAGTTAAGTTAAATCTTAACCCTTTTTTTTTTTTTTAAACATTTAGATGACCTAACCTTACAGTATGTTTTCCTCCTTCAACTACTGATGGTAAATGCTTTTGCTGGGTTAGTTTAAATTGGCTCATTCTGTGCCACAATTCTGAAAACGCTGGGCTAGGAATATAATCCTCTAGTTTTAGACGACTTGAACTGCTATGGAAATGAGATTTTCACGTAAGTGTGAGATTGACTTCATGAGAATAAAAACTGCTTGTACTCAATAGATCATTTTTATATCATCTTCCACTGCCAGAAATGTTCATAAGCTAATGCAACTTYTGATATACTACTAAGATTAGCAGAATTAGACTTGGAGATTTTTTGTTACTTTTTTKGTGAAAACCATCATATTTTACTTTAATGCGCATGGGTCAAACTTTTACAAGTGACACAGTGACCTTCCCAGCTTTTAGTATCAACAGAGAACTTCAACTTAAATCTTCCTAAATGTAAACAGGTATGTGAGGGGGTACATTTCTTTGATCTTGAGTTTATGCTAGCCACTTAACCACAGACATGTCTCTAGTTGTTGTAATTTTGATAGATAAGCTATTTGGAAACCACTAAGGGTACAAGGATTGGACAAAGTGACACCAGTCTGCCTGATCCGAGGTGCTTTGCTCAGTGAAAAGCAAGTTTGCAGGCTCCTTGGCAGCTCTCAGTTTGCACCTGCAGCTGCAAATATCCAGATAAAACAATTATTTAAGGAGTAGGACTGAGTGTCACCCTGGTAACCAGGCATTTTCACTGCAACTTAGACATCTTTGAAGGTTCTGCTTTGTATGTGGAAGGAAATCCAGGCATAATTCCACAGATTTGGACAATCACAACTGAGGTATTTGGCCCCACGTGTTTACCAGTGTGTCATGCACCAGGCAKTGGCTGCTAACTGGCTTTCACATGGTTTTAGTTACCGTCACTGGATAAATGAAGAAATTGCTGACTTTAACAACAAGAATTAATATTGTATTTGTGCATGGTTTTCTGTCCAAAGAAAAGACAAGGACGAGAAGCAGCACACATTTCCCCAGATCCTTGTCCCTGGGATGTTATCTATCAGTAATTCAAGAAACTTGCATCCCCCATAAATGCCTTCCTCTCCTATTGGAGAGACTTCTTCCAACTTCTGTATGAACAGCCTTTTGACAAATGTGTAGTATTTCCACAGAAAATGCTGGTCTATGTTTGAAGTGATGCCTGGYTGTAATTGAGGTCACTCACTGAAGCTGAGTGTGCAGCTGAACATTCACCTTTTGTACCRTAAAGGCCACGAAGCTTTTTCCTTAATGCCACACCACTGACATGATGCAATTTTTAATTCMTTAGTATTTACCAGCTGCTCCTGCTGCTTGACTAAAATAATATCCCAACATGACATTACACAATTCGGATTGTTTGTCCAGTCTATTCTTTTGTGCAATTGGGATGCATTTGAAGGCACAAAACAATGCTTGGTGTTCTGCTAGGTTACAATRTTACACTACCCTGTGACCTCCTTCACCCTATCTATTGAGGTCATCCACAACAACTGCGCTTTCAGAACAGAAGTTATTGCCTTATAAAATGTAATCCACCTAAGTCCTAGCACTAGTAAATTATTTACTGCAATACACTTGAGCAAAGTTATAAGGTAATAATAAATAAGAGCCTACTCCAAAGGACCTGTGGTATGCTCCAGGCACTTCTCAGCTGGAATTAGGCTCAGAGGACAAGGAAACAGAATGGAAACTGCTGTGACTGTGTTATACAAGATTATTTATATTGTGCCCCAAATAATATATAGCTTAATTAGCCAGTTATTTAGTAATTCCACACTTTCTGTTACTCTGGCATTTTGTGCATGCTCTGAATTTGTCTTTGAAGACATTGCCCTTTTGTACCTCAAAGGTACCTCCTTCTGCAAGTCTTGTTTTTCTACCTGCAAAAAATTTAACCAATGATCTTCTCTTCCTCTGAAACTCCTTATCTTGAATTGCAACTCACTGCTGTAATTCATTTATGTGCAGTGGCCATGCCCACAAATCACAAAATAAACTATAATCTTACTCTTTTYATTGAGTACTGGCTGGTCCTACCACCTTGGTGTGGGGAATCCASATCTGTGCAGCTCTTTTCCTATGTGCATCATGTGTGGGCAAAGGGAAAAAAAATATATGCCAAAGCCTGAGCAACCTCAAAACCCAACAGCAGCGAGACAGTGGTGAGTACACGAGGGATTCAGGGCACCTCCTCACACCAGGCACATCTTCCCTGTGCCCAAGGCTTCTTGCCTTGTAACAGAGCTCGGGGCAGGAGGACCATGAGGGATGGATTTACCATGGAAAGGCTCTCCCTGACAGATTTCAGTAGGGTCTCAGGAAAGCAGAGCATGGAAYCACGTGTAGTGGTTCCTCCCCTGTTCTACTGCTGTCCCTGTCCTTTCCCTGTAATGTCCCTTGACCATTTCTTTTTATTAAATGAAATAATTCTCCATTTTTCTTTTTTTTCCTTACCCTAGGCATTTGATTTTATATGCATGTCCACATATGTACACGCAGATTATGCATGTATAAAGAAAACCTCAATAAAATTAAACAACAAAGCAACAAAACAAAAACATATTCTTCCATTACTGGACCAAAGAGGTTCCAGCAACAACGTAACATCTGCTAAACATCAGATGGGGCGCACTCTGGTTAATACATGTTGCTCAGTAACAATAAAAAAGTTACTTTGATAGCTACAAAATTCAGATACTTCAGAGTATATCATTGGATTACTTCAAGAAGAATTTGATTATGGGCAGCAACTCGTTCGTGCGCAGACTGATGAGTTTGGTGAATGTAGCACAGCTTACAGAACTTGGCAAAGCTCGGATTGCTTGTGACAAACTCTTTCAGAGCAAGACATAATTGGAAAAAATCCCCCACTAAGAGAAACTGGCCATGCTTTGCCATGAGGCTGGAAGCTGGTCAAGCTGAAACTATTTTRCTTCCTTTTCTCTGTTGTCCTTCAGGACTGCTGCAAGTGTTTCACACACAATAGGGCTGAAGCACAATCTCATCACGGCAAACATCACCGAAAAATCCAGCTCAAAGAAAAGAGCACCTGTTGCCATGCATTAATGTATTTGCACAATTAGTGTGTGGAGTAGCACACAACCTCAGGATTAGCATTGGTTCGTGGTGTCTCGTGTTGTAGATAGTCAAACATGGAGTGGCTCTGACTCAGTGATAGTGCACAGCAAAAATGGCCAACATCACCCATAACAAAAATCTGAGCTTCTGAAACCCAGCTTTGCCTTCTCTAGCAGGATAATGACACTGTCAGTCAAAATTACTCAATTCACTTTCCTCGAAGTAAGGAGTCACTGAAATGTTGAGCACTTCTGCCCCCATAAAAAATAGCTTTTTGAACAGCTGTCAGCTTTTTGTTTTTTTTCAGGTATGCTCAATTTCCTAATGGCAGCCACTTCAATATAATATTTTTCACTAGGACCAATAACTGAAAATACAGCCTATAGTTTCAATAGTCACTTTTACATGCTTATAAATTATTAAGTTTGACCTTGTCATGCAAAATGCAAAAAATAGTTCCTCGGTGGGAAGTCAATCATATAAATATTTAACAATTTCACTGCATTTTTGTCTAAACATATAAAAGAARAAAAAAACCACTGAAACACTATCATGAGCTGTTGCTTCTTTTCACACACAAGTGTTACTAAAATGACCCAGAAATCTCCCCCAAACCAAAAAAGAAGACAMCAGCTGGCCAAAGATAACAATCAAATCAAACAACACCCTGACAGTGCTTGAGTCATTTAAAATGAGACAGGACAAAGCACTTAAGAATGTACCACAGGGAACAACTTGCACTGAGGAGGAGACAAGAGTACATGATTTTGGCCAAGATTCAGCAAAGCTCTTAAGCACATGCTTAAGTGCTCTGCTGAATCAGGGCCACCATGAGCCAGATTTTCAGAAAAATCAGAAAGGCAACTCTACTTTTTGGGTAGATACCACAATCTCTCGATGAACTGAGGGCTCTTACATGAATGACTTCACCTAGGCACAAAATATGTATTTGCAATTGTCTTAGCTGCCTGCACGGGTCAGGTGGCTTTTACACATGAGAGTACTGTGACTGTCTCAGAAATCTCCCTTCACACTTTTCAATTTTAGAATTAGAAAGTCATAGAAATTACGGCATCAAATAGTTGTGCTTTTTGCATTTCTGTGYTCATCAAACGTTTCATCCTTGTGAAGGAAAATAACTGCAGCTTCACTTTGCTTTGTTATGTATGAAGAGCCTTAAGTGTTTTTAGAATATGTATGTTCATGCTTATTCTGAACACACTGGAGAAAAAAAAGCAACACAGTGATACTTTCCCTTCAATTATGACTGTTTTTTTTTTGGGAAAGCCACAATACTCTTTAAACTAAATAGTTAGTACAGAAACTATTTTCTGACATGCTTGTAAAAATTGAAGCACAGGTCTATTAATAATTTAGGTATTGACAATTTATATGAATGCTGCTGCCCATACAGAGGGAACATGCTTTTTAAAATCAGGTTTAAATAAAAAAACTGATACAAAGTAAGCGCAATATTTCTGATCTCTCTTAGTGACAGTTCCATACTTTTCACGTTCAGCTGTATAGGAACTGTAGCTATTTATCTGGGTGCTTCACTGCCTCCACTGCTAAGAAAAGAGGTATTTAGCAGGGAGGCATCTCTAAATAATAACAGTGGCAATGAGAAAAAGACCCTAGGTTGGGGAGGAGCACTGCTTAAATGCTAATATGAAGCTCTGCATTTCTAACATGAAGTCTGATTTCTTAGSAAATCAGGGACACTGAAATTCCAGCTGTTTTTTTTGTTTTGCTTTTAAATTCTTTGCTTTTAAATGCTTTCAAATTTGCTTTTAAATTGCACTCCCACGAACCACAGAATCCTCGTGCGCAGGGAGCCGTATTTGTGCATGTACGTGACGAGCTCCCAGCTTTCCTGAACAGCAGAAACTTTGCCTTGTAACAGCCAAAGCTACAAGGTTTTGCTCTTTACCTCAGGCTGTACAGCTGATGTTTTTAGCTCTGAAGGGCTCTGGTGAGTCAGTGAAGGGGATACCATGCTACCTTGMTGCTTTATTAATAACTGAACCAAAATCAACAAACCATTTCAGCAGTACATACACAGCAGGCTGACACAGTGCTTCTAAAAATATAATCTTTCATCCAGCAACTCAACCTGACTGCTCTTAGCCCAATAAAACAAGAGGGAAAAATAAAACCTCCTCCAAAMTGCCTTTGGTTTGCAAMACCAGTAACAGCTTACTATTGGGACAGTGGCTACTAATATATGGAATTTCTCCTCCGTGCACATTTCTCCCAGGACACTCGCTTGTCGGTTTACAGGCGTTATCGAATGACAGTGATTCACATCATCTAATGTTATTGCTTAAAATAATTCCCAGCAACTTAACCCAAACTTGTAACATTTTTACCACTTCCTCTTTGGGGCTTTCAGGGTTGYGGTTGCAAATTTAGGAGTTGTGTACACTATTGAAGATTAGGAAACAGGACAAATCCTTTCAAGCTTCAGCTCTTCTAACCTTTTGCACTGGATTGCTTTTGGTCACTTTGATCTCTAAGAGATTCATACTGTTTAATACACACTGAGGAACTTTGCCAAACAATACAGTTCTGCATTCCTTTGCTGTGTGACAAGTTGAAGTAACCTAGAAAACCCAGCCCCTTACTGCAAAACTTCTCRCAGAGATTTTTTGCCACTGCGGTTTTAGTTTTCAAATTTTTAGGTACTATTTTGAAATGGATAGAGTAATCTTCACTTCTAACCAAACCATTTGGCTGCTCGATGAATAAAATTACACTGAATCAGGATGATCTGGGTCTCTTTGTAAAAGCAGAATTCTGCATCAAAGCTTACTTAACATCTGCACTAAGTTYAAGTGGTTTTCAAACAAACCAAAGAATCCCTGATATCTACAGTGCTGCAAAAACAAGCAGGTTCAGAAGGCATTCCTATAATTCATTGGAAAGTAAACACCAGCATGATGACGTCTTTGTGCTGAATTAGTTACAAGCCACCCTGCCCGATGCAGAATTATTCCTTTTTTCCCCCTCAGATCKACATCATGTACCAATGAAAATTTAATTTCACAAAGAAAGTGCAAATTCTGTATCTGCAATTATTTTATCAGCAAAAATTATATATCAAAGTCACTAATTCTTGATAAACAGTATCTAATATTCATACTGCGAGGCTTTTTCACAAGAAGATACCAAAYCCCCCAAATTTGGAATTTTACGTCACTGTTAGAAAAGGCTAGTGAGCAGATTAGAAAACAGCATTATGACTCAACTTGATATTGAATAGTACATTACCTAGAAGGCTAATGCCTAAACGAGAGAGCCCCTGTCTCAGTCCTTCTCCCAGGCTCTCTGGAAGCTGCCTTCTCCATTCTTCTTGTCTGTTGTAATGCTCCTCATCCAGTGACAGCCTATCCATATTCCGAGCCAGACTTGTTGCCAGATTGGTAATTGACGTCAGTGTACCTAAATGCATGGAGATATACATTTGAGTCTGGATCAAAATGCTTTAATTTAAAACATGGAGACGTTGTACGCCTCGCTGCAATACTGAGCTTATGAGCAGAACAGCAAGTGAACTGCACGGTCACTCATGTGTATCGTACTTTACTGTTTGTTAAGCATCACCACGCCGCTGCCACGGTCCACATCACGCCTTTTACATTAGGCTGCTCCMGGTTTGCCTGGCCAGTGGGAACAGAAACTCATCTGAACATCCTTCCCCAGTCCCCTGACTTGTGTAAGGCTAATCTAAATGGAGGGGGGGGTGATGGAAAGGTAAACAAATATTTACAGAAGGAGCCGTGAGGCCGTGTCCTGCGGGAGGCTGGAGCGGAGCAGCAGCCAGCGCCGGGACAGCCCCTGTGCCTCTGCAGCAGCTGGAGCCACGCGATGGCACTGTTTGTACAGGCTTTGCAAAGGAAAAGCTCCTCCAGTTCCCATGGCAGGCCACCCCCACTGTCAAATCCTATCCACGTACTCACACAGTTATGACAACTGTATCTACTTGGTTTTTTTTTTAAAGTATGATGAGGCGATCGAGTTTAGAATTTCTGATGGCTAGCAGAAGTGCAGAACACCTTTAATACTTCTGCAGTTATCACGCAGAATACTTGCTGAGTGAATATCTATTTCCCACTGGGAGGTTTAAAATTCTGAAGTTTCTGAAACATTCTCAAGCACTGCAGTAAAGTGGTGATCTGTTTAATACATGAGACATTACATGTGAGCTTGTTACCCTCTTAGCTTAGTTAAATGGGAACTGTTTGGTGTTTGAGCCCTGGTGCTGTGAATTTCAACCAGCACTGTCTGAGCAGCAYAAGGTATGGCATGGCCAAGAGACTGAAGGGTGGACAGACTTATTGCTTAAAACTTCAACAATCCATGACAATAAAGCAGTGGTTTGAGTAATAAAGTGAAAGCTCTACCTTTGGAAATGTGTTTTACAAATGATGTTGTTCCTCTGGAAACTCCACTGACAAATGCTCCTGGGCCTCTGGTCAGACCTTCATAGGGCAGCCTGAAGAAATCAGCTATGCCATTCCCTATGCTTCTCACCAGACTAGCCGGGCTTCCAAGAATTTCCAGCGATCCGACAACCCAGCCTGTGTGGAGAAACAAGACACATGTTACAGCTGCAAAAACTGCAGAAGCAGCAGTTGTGAAAAGGTTATTCCTTAATTATCTTTTTCACACTAGAATTCATTGCATTATGAACTTCCTTTGAGCAAAACACAGGAAATARCTCATCCACTATGAATTCAGAAATGGCAATCTTTCATACTTCGTAAATCAAAGAAATCCTTTTGGCAAACTCACAAATAGCTTTAGAATTACTTCCTTCCAGGAGCTTCCCGTATTTCTGCTAAAAGTGCGTGAGGGAGGCGGCTGCGAGAGCCTCGCAGCTACAGAGGAAYGGGGCTGCGAGCTCAGATGGTCGGGTTGGGTTTAGACACTGTAACGCAGCGCTGTGATTTCACATCCTTATGTGATAGAATTGTGACAGGGAGTTTACACTGATACAACGTTCTGCTTTACGGGAGTGTGCAGGTCAATTGCTTGATGGAGTGTTAGGAAAAGGGATGCAGATTTTTGACAAGTGCTTAAGAAGTTATTTTAAATCCACCCMAACCCTTCTAAGCTGATCATTTTCTTTCAGAGTGCAGTGAAAGCCAGACAAATGTCTTCTGCTCAGTACAGTTGTGTAAACAGCAATGACATCTACATGCTGATTAGGTTACTCATAGGGGAGTATTCCTTATGCATATCCCAGGAGAGGTATCTGCAGATCTGGTTTCCTATATAAACGCAGGGTTGCCAGCAGCTTRCTGGATGGCTGAGCACACAGCAATCTGTTGCTGGAAAGCTATTTGCAGGTCTTGTCTTTCTCAGGCTGGTAGGCAGCAGATTTATTAGGGAAATAGTGCTGCATAACTTCTTTTTTTGGCAGCCCAGAGAGAGCAATTCAGAAATGGCAATAAATGTGAAACAGGAACTGTTTGGTCTTTGAGCCCTGGCACCACGAATTTCATCTGGCACTGTCAGAGTGGCACAAGGTGTGACAGGGCCAGGAGGCTGAAGGAGAGCCTCCTGCTCTCCCATGTGGGCCCTTGATCTGTGCTCTGCCCTCCTCATTCCCATCTCAYCATTGAAAACTCCTGCTATCCAGATGCTTTTCTTGTTTTCTTTTAACCCCTCCCAGTCATTCCTGTGGAAGGCTGAATCATGCAACTGAACAGAAGAGAAAATGTTACTCATATGAAATGAATTAATCTCTTACTATCATTCTAAGCTCCCGGAAAATCTATTATTGTTGTTGAATCTGTCCCACATTTCAGTTTTGGCAGGTTGAGAACTCCAGTACATGTAATATAAAAAGCAGGAACCAGAGTGGACATTAGAGAGWGGGTGGGATTGACTACAAAAACCAAGTGCTACTGGCAATGCAATGAACAGAGCAGCAACACACACTGTGGCCCCGCTGTCCTGGAAAGGAGCATCCCCTCACAGTCCTTTCCTGCTGGGACCAAGGGAAGCCAGAGCTCTAGGCTGGGCCTGCAATTCCCTCACTGTAGGATTTTTAAATTATTTTTGCCACTGTGTGAAGTGCTGAAAAGCTGGAGGGGTGGGGAGGTGAATACAGATGCTTTTTCTGATCAATATTATTGCAATAATTCCTTAGAGCCTTTCCCCCCCCAAAATATTCTTGACATTCCTTGTCCTACATGATGGTGTGATGGAAAGTGGCTACAGGACACTGCAGTTTAGTGCCTTGGATCCCTGCAGCACCCCCAGCAGGTACCACCAGGCTGGGACATGGGAGACTCCAACTCCACTCACCTGCTGGTCCAGTCAGCATGTTCAGGAATGCTGAACAGATAAAAACCAGCAATGAGAACAGTTAAACACAAAACTGARGGGTTGCCTGATATCCCAGAGATGGTTTGTTGTAATCTGTCCCTTCCTGTTTGGGAAGCTCTGGATGGATCCATCCTTGGAGAGTGCGTGGGAATAATGTGYAACCTGCAGCACAAGTGACCTTCCTTGCCAATGCTCAGAGCAAACCCAATGGCTCCTCACAGTTTGGAACATCCAGTCCAAGGAGAAAGGTGTGGGAGGAAGTCAGGAACGGGAGAATGAGAAATCAGGAATAATCCCTCAATTCACAAGCTCTGTGTGGCATTTTACTTTGTAGAAATACAGTATCATGTCAGGTTACCATTTCCCACTTATGTTTAGTAATTATATCCACTGACATGAAATAAATATGACTGTATCAGCAGAGACCCAATGAATTTTCTTTATAGGCAACTATAGGGTCAGATCTGGCTGATAACAGTGATATTTTAAATAGAATTTTATTAACTTTTAAACAGAAGACAACTTAATTAGAAAAGAATGGGAGATTCCCATTGCAAGTTTGGCTGATTTGAGATAAGCAATGTTAATCAGCCTATTTGAACAGAGCTCTCCAGCCCCATTCATGGCTTCCATGGATTCTGACCACTCCTTTGCAACACATGGGCAGCCTGATGCATCCCCTTCAGCAGGCTTTGGGGCAAACCCTGCCCCCTCCTGCAGGTCAGCAGTGGTCCTGCACACAACTAAGGGCAGGAGAGTGCATATTCCCAAGTATAAGGCATAGCTGTATGGGAATACTGTCTGTGCAGATGCTACAATGATTTGTACACGAGTCAGTGCTGAACAGAAGGGGYTCAAACAGGCCATCTTCCAGATCAATGCAGTTAAAATGCAGGAGCACGAGGTCTTCTTCCATAAGAGACCRATTGTGCTGATGATGAGAAAAAAACCTCAGGGTTTGCAGATCTTATTTTTGCCTAATTTTTTCCTTCCTTTTTAACTTCGTTGACACAGTCAGCTTTTTTGACAAGTATTGCGAAGTCTTCAAGATAAATCATCTTCACTGCTAAAGTAAACATTAATCAGTACAATCTACCATTTTAATCATGGCGATGCCTTTCAAACAATAAATTTTTTTTTAGTGCTTTTAGTGAGATTTAAGTATGTATGCATATGTATTTTCCTGAAGATAAGTTCCACCAGAGCATACCTCATTTCTTAAATGTGCTTGATTTCAGGTACACCCCTGAGCCCGGAGCAGTGATGGCCATTGCACTGCTGCACACTGCAAGGGTGGCACAGAACGAAAGACCCAGTCATGGGGGAGAAGCATTTACCCCAAGGGCCATATTAAGCTACAGTTTCACTCTTAATTACTGAGCAACCAGCTCTGCCCTTCCGTACTATGAGATTTAACTGCAAAATAAATTCAAACAAGTAGCAAAAAGAAAAACCTGCAAATTTTGCAAGCRTAATATTGCATGAAAATATGAATTRGTACACACTGTCCTGGTGCMCAATTGTGTACACTGTTGTCACAATCAGCAATGCAAGTCAAGTATGCACACAGTGAAAGATAAGGTCAGCAACTATAAATAGCTGAAATGCATGTGTACAGTTTTGGAAACTGCACAGAAATCAGGCTGCAGCTATGCTTGCAGTCCCAATGGAAGCATTAGGATCTCAGAAAGTCTAACCATTAGTATTGCAGGAAAATAAATCCAACATTTCAGCATGGAGTATGTTACTTGAGTGTGATCATGAAGTAGCTTCCTCCTGTCTCAGACACAACACACATGAGAGACCAGATTTAATTATTTCTATATTAATATTTATGGAAAGCAGAATGTACCTGATAACTTAAAAACACTGATTGCTTGCTATTGATTCTATATGGGAAAAAGTTAGTAAGAGCAAACTTCATAGTTCTTGGATCAAAGGACAACAAACATCTGTGTGCCAGTTTAGATTGAAGGCTGTATGAAGAAAGACAGATTTCTAATCATAAACTGCAGCCAAAAGGAGTTTTAACTACAAAACAACATTCAGGTCTGTAATTTACTTCTGAATGCAAAGCAACATGCCGAATAATTTGATTAAACACAGTTTTGGGGAGTTTATGTAAGGAATGTGGGTTGTTTCTGACTAGTGCTATAATATAAAATGACAAAATCTAAGTCAGCTAGAACACATTTTTATGCTGTGTTTAGGGTTTCAGGTGGCTAAAGCGTTCAGGTGGCTGGCTAATGTTAAGCACAATGTTGCAAACCTTCACTGCTGTCTGCTCAGCGATTCGATTTCCGTTCTGTTGCATGACAGGACCTGAAAGGTGTCTGAAAATATCGTTATCAAACAGTGTCTGAGGAAAACAAAAACTGCAGCTCACATCTAGGTTACTCGTCTTGAATGGCAGTCACAGGATCCTGGCAGCCAACGAAAATGTTGCACGTTAAGGTGAAGTACTGACCTGCTCTGAAAAGGGCTCCAGCAGCGTAGTGCATGGCCAGGGCATGGACGAGCTGCCTGGCAGTGGTGAAGATGGGTCCCCGCTCAAACACCGAGAAGGAGAGCGGGGTGTGRTCTGAGGCTATGTACAGTTTCAGTGAAGCATGAATACTGACAAGGAGATTAACAGGTTGTATTTTTAATTTTCTTAACTTCACTGGCTTGACTAAAGCTCTTGCATGCTCTCGCACTTGTTCAGGCACTATCAGGGTAGCATCTGAAGCATTCGTGGATTTGCAAGCAGTTTTGTTTTCTGGAAGATAKGTATCAAACAAAGTCTTAATGTAGTAAACAAAGGTGTCTTCCACATACAGCCTGGCTGGTTTGAGCTCAAAGCTGAGGTCATTCACATGAAATGTGAAATTCTCTTCCTCAGAAAAAGCAATACAGAGTTTAATAAAGCAGTTTTSCTTATAGCTTTCCAAATCTTTGTTACAAACAATGAGATTGTTCATTCTCGACCACTGCACAGTTTCATTTTTCTCTTCTTGGCACAGCAGGACTGCAAAATGGAAATTGGATTTGCTGTACAACTGATTGTCCAGTTGCAAGTCTTCACAATACACTTGGAGACTGTGAAATTGTGGGAGGCCTTCCACAGAGTCCTGCTGCAGCTCCTGTGACAGGGAGCTGGTGGCTGGGGCCATGTGCAGGAAAACGTTGTCTGCTGTGAGACGCAGGAGTTCAGATGACACTTTGTGGTTTGTGATATCATCAAACGCAGCGAGACTTAACTGACTGATGAACATTTTCAGCGACAGGGTCTGCTCTTGACTTCTAGACAGGAGGGAAAAGAAGGTTTATTACTTCYTGTGTTTTGAGTTCACCTGGCATCTTGCTTGCTTAAAGAGCTATCAAGAGATATGTTCTCTATAATACACTGGAAACACATTGTGCAAGTCCTGCTAACATTAATGGGATTTGGCAACTTTAATCACCGCAGACGGTACCACCCAGGAGGGCTTCTAAGAGATGGGACACTATACATCCATACCAGGACTGTCTGTCTTTTTTATCAATCAACAGGATAGTTTGGACAGGAACATCTCTATCTACACACTAAATTCCCTATTACATTTTCTACAGAGACAGATATTAAAACACACAACAAATACAATTTTCTGATAACTCATGTATGGCCTAAGATGCTTCACTGACGGTTACTATTACAGAAAATCATTTCACATCACACACAGTGAGTGCCTTCCAATGAAGCCACTGCAGTATTTTATACTGATGGCATTGAGGGCCTCCCCYTTGCAATGTAAACTGCCCACTGCCAAGTTTAACTGGCAAGTGGACTATTATGTACTGCTGATGACCAGTTGCTTGGGGATTAATACTTAATTACAATGCAAATAAAAACAGTACAACAAATTCCAYTCTAATTGTAACAGGATTGCTGGAGGCCAAGCATTCTGCAGTTTAGAAATAGGTAGTATTATAATTGCACTTGAATGCAGCTGAGGACCAGATTGTGGTGTATTTTTTAAGTAGGGAAATCTTCTCAAGAAGAGTGTTATAAWCAAGTGTAATTAATTATTAACTCTAATACTATTTCTACAGCTCTTGCAATTTAAGCTTCCTTGGGAGCCTGTAAGATTACAGATGGCAGGACCTGGCTAAATACATTTTAAACTGATGAACACACTCAACATTGATTATGATGGAAAAACGTCATTTTTTAAAATGAACAGCTCAGGTCCTCTTTTTGTACCAGTGATCTAGTGTTTACCCTAAAGTGACTTTTGATGTTAGATTGATTCTCCTTTTTAACTGTGATATACAAAGCCATATGGTCTAAATATAGATTAGAGAGCATGCAGCAGTATTAAACAAAACAAACAGTTAAACCAAAGTTTCTAAGTCAGTTAACACTTAGAAAGCTGACTGACCCCTCAGCACTGTTTAGCAATGCTTTTTAACATCTTTTATGTGCTTTATGTACCTGTTGAGGTTGATCTCGAYGGGTCCTGCTTTTCCTTCTGGGGCCAAGGTTATGACTGTTGTTCCACAGCGATGGGCAATGTCCACATAAAYACAGCCAAAGCCAGTTAAGAACACAATCTAGAACAGAGTTAGAAAYATATGGAATGTAACTCAAATTACTACTTTTAATGGCATAAATTAAAATTTAATACTATTAATGCCTTCTGGTTGAGATCTTTTACTCAAATCAGGATGCTTTTCAGGAAAAAAAGTCAGATTTCAAAAATTCGGAAAATAACTGCTCTGATACTTTATTTCAGTTGCACAGGGAGATGAAATTTGCACCTCATCCTTCAAGTGCATAACTGAATACATTTTAATAAGAAAATTCTCCAGAAATAAGCAAGATGTGCTGGGAAGGGTAGGGTTTATATGAGAAGAATAAATAGGAAATTTTAGTTTGTGATTTTGGATTAAGAAGAAAGGCATATTCCTGGAGCTCTACAAAATCCCACTTTCTCCTGTAGAAAACAAATCTTAAACTAACACTATGCTGCTATGCCCTAGCTCAGAGCTGGGTAGATGAAAGGCTGATAGCATGATGCAAAACACACAAAGACTGAAAAGTAAGCAATGTTTTGGATCCATGAAGACTTGCTTAACAACTCAACACTAAACACATTTTTAAGCCATTTAAACTGGTTTGTGAGAACACCTGCACAGGCAAGCTGCTGCCACAAGGAAATAGGAAAAATCTAATGGAAAGCATAAAAAACCTAAAAAGGCAGGAAAAATGGGAATTTTTCACAGGTTTGTGTCTTGCTTACACGTCTACAAACTTTAGTTCTGGACAAATCGTCTTTAGGAATATCCTACTTAAAAAAGTGATGAATTGCTTTTGGAGCTTAAGGCTGCAATATTTCCATGCAAGTTTTGTGTTTGTCCAGAATAGAAAAGATTAAGATCTTTTAAAGGTTTAGAAAACTCCCAGCAGTCCTTGTTAGAGCAAGCTGGCTTCTCTTTTCTCATAAGGCTGCTATCAACTGTTTATTACATTGCCATGATGGAAGCTATAATGTAAAGGAACACAAACTCAAGAAATAACATGAAGAGAGTGGGCTAGCACAGGTACAATAAACAGCAGTCTTGAAGGATCTTTACTCCTGCTAAGAAGTCACCAAAAGCAAAAATAATTGAAAGTTTAGTAGAATCAGCACTTACACAGATTCTTGTTTGACTATTCATAATAATCTTGTACATTAAGTACAAGATAATTAAATTTCATTAATCAAATTTTTTACTCTTCTGAGAATTAAATATAAAAAATTTTCTAATTTTGACATATCAATTTTAATCCTTTGCTTGTCTGGAAGAGATTCACAATCCTACAGGGAAGTGGAGAAAAAAGGACATTAACAGAATTTTCAAAACTCTTAATTAGTCTAAATAGACCTCAATTGATCTCGAAGATTGATAATTTTATGTCCTATTTCAGATTATTCTGATGATAAATACTTCAATATTTATTAAGGTATTAGCTTCAAGTTTTAAATTTACTTTCTAATAGAAAAAAAGTACCTATCTGTGACTACATAGGAGAAATGCAAATTACCTAAAATCCTCCAAATCCCAGTTATTTCACAATCTGAACTGAATTGTATGTGACACTGTTAGTACATTCCTTATTCACTTATATTCATAGTCTTCTAGGAGAAAGACTGACAGAAAGCCTGAGAAAATTTTCAACATGTACATCCTATAACTTCAATAACAGAAGGCTACATTTCTTTTTCTGAAAGCTCTTCAAGTAGACAATGATCCCCAAATGTTGTCTTAGCATCTAATTCCTTCTAGGAGCCAGATACTTATAAAGAACCCTGGTCTGGCATAACATTAATGACTGAAATTTGAAACCTTGCATTGCTTGACTGGCTTGCTGAATGGAACTGAACTACTTGCTATATAACATAACACTCAATAATCAAGAGCATTTTGTGATTGGTGCCCAGGGAAAACATCTGAAACTAGTATTTCTTTCAAAGAGYCAAGCAGTTTATGTTGATTCCATGTAAACTAATGACTTCAAAGATGGAAAAAAATCCCATCAAAAAGAATTACTCCAGTCAAGGAAGCTTTTATTTACCTCAAGACCCAGGGAAAATCAACAGAAGGAAAGAAAAGGGAGGGGTTGTTTTGTTTTAGAAAGACATGAGTAGCTTCTGTAAAGCCACAGAGGGAAAACGACAGTGATGATTCTTACAAGATGTAAAGATAAAAATCCCATGATAATTAAGTCACTAAACAGAAACACTTTCCTGGATCCTATGTCATTCTTTGCTTACAGAGCCCAGAAATTTTCAGGATTGATTTTTCCAGGCAGCACCAGGTAGATTAAAAAGAAGTGGGAAAAAATCAGTGCTATAATCAGTATTTTCAATCTAGCTATTTTAAAAAAGAGACAGTGAAGAAGATAGTCCATGTTCTAAAACTTTCACAGGAAGGGGCTTAGGCAGGAGAGTTCCCAGGAATAAAATAAAACCCCCAAAACCAACAGAAAGGATAAACTTATTGCAGAGGAACAATGCACTGGGCAGGTCAGAAAGCCAATCATTRATGCTGTGAACTAGGAAATAGTTTATAATGATTTACTTGTGTTCCTTGGTTGTTGATGTCCACAAAATCACTCCATTCATTTACTAATTCATCAGATGACACCACTTTCAGRAGAATACTGGGCAATAAATCTCTTGTTTTGCAATCTGGATAGCTGGAGATTTGGTGGTAAAGTTCATGATGAACTGAACATTCAGCTGGAATCTTCCTACAGTAAACTTCGAACTTTGGTGTATCTGAAATTTTATAAAATACACAAGATCAAGGATTTCTCAAACCTGTATGAAATCAAAACTTATCCATGCTTACACAAATGAGGAAGTTTCTGTCTCAAATATTAAATAAATAAAAACATTGCTTTTCTATTGGTTGGAATATTATATATTTGAGTTTTTTCCTTTTCTGTTTCTATTTCATTAAATTTCACACAAATTATGTTCTGCTGATCATTACATTAACATACTGTAGCCAGAATTTTGACAATATGTTTTGTGTTACATTTGCAAATCTGAGGAAATACAAATGTTCCATGGGATTGAATTGATGTCACCAAAACTGTACTGCCTACAAACTTCCTACAGCTGAGTMACCTTGACAGCAGGAACCAGGGAGACCCAAAAGCCTGGAGACATTCAAGTTCATACTCCTGACCTCACAATTACCTCCAATAGCTTCCAGAATCTCTCACTTTGAAACAGCCCTTTATGAGGGCATCAAGTTCTTGTTATAACCAAAACACACATTGAACTCAATTTTGTACTGGAGATACAGTAAAATAAGTTATACTACAACAGCACACTGTTTTGAATTATTGCATAGTACTTACCTTTGAAATTCTCTTTTACAAGCAATGGAATAGAGCACCTATTGTGGATAATKATACGAGGACTAGGATCTTCTGTAAGCGTTAGGTACGTCACGCCGAGATGCTCCTGATAAGTCAGTGCTATAGCTCTAAAACAGAAGCAGATATACTGCATTATGCGTGTTTTGAATGAAATCTTTACTTATTACTATCCTGAACAATAAAAAAACATTCAAAACTAGCATCTGTAAGACTATTTATGATCAYGTTCCAAGTCCATAGATAGCTATCTGCCATTTAGGCAAGTACACATCTCCACTTCAAGAGAAGAACACATGGAAATAGCTTAAAAAAGACAGAGAAGAAATCACTGCATGGAGAATACTCATGAGTTACATTTAACATGTGTGTCTACAAGATGAGAGCCCTAGCTAGGAAGAGATTTATATTAAATTAAAAACATGAGATTGTAGGCCCAAATTTTCAACATAAATYTTTAAAATTTTCCAGAAGAATTTGCATGGATACTTCTTTGATACAAATGAAACATATTTGAACAAATATGTAAATCTGTAACTGACTGCTCTCCTGGAAAGATGCACAATTCTATTGCTCTTTTAAATGCTTATTTTATGGATCATCACTACAACAGTTTCCAAAATGAGGTTAAATGAATTTAATTCTACTCATTAGCCACATAAAATACCTTGGTGCATGAACATAATTTTTTTTTCCTGTGCAGATTTGTTGGCTACTGCTAAAAAAAACTTAACCTCATAGTGATTTTAAGAAATCCAAAGTCTAAAAATCTGATTAGGATCATAGGATTCTCTACTCCTGTGGCAGTATCGTAAAGAATCCTTTCCTTATTCTTTCCATTATTTTCTTTTTTAAATCTGAAGTCTGTATGAGAACCTTTAACCTTTCGCTAACCTCTTAGGCTCTGCAGAGGAACTGTATGAGGGTATGAATGACACCAAGCACTTCAGGCAAGAGAAAGATCACATCACATTACTGCTGCAGCTTCTCTAATTTCAGCAGATTGTTTCTTGTTCATACAAGTATAAGCATGAATAGATTCAGATATCAGGTTCAAGAAATGAAGCTGGTCATCTGACATGTCACTTGGTCTGTTATTTTTAACTAGCTGGATGCAGAAGCTTGTAAGTAGAATGCACAACTGCACAGTTCAAGCTTTAAAACTTGAAATCTTTCCTTGCTGTAATTTCAGAATAGTTTCATCTCTCTTATGATGCTCACAAAATGACATGTCTACCTTTTATAAACAAAACCTGAATCTTTGTATTGTATTCAAGGACACAATGTCCTTGAACTCCTAAATGGTTGTCCACAAATTAAAATGGACTCTAATTCCCCAATACAAGCTTTTCACGCTCTTATTTGCATGCACATAAAAAATAGCAGATTATGCATAATAAAAATCATACAACTATCATACAACGTAACAACAATCATATAACATAACAACARTCGTACATGGCCATATCACTAAACTTTTACAATAAAAGCATCAAAACTATCAGAAGATAATGATTTTTAAAATAAAGAGTTGCCTTTACATACGGGGGACATGGGTTACTTTGACTTTTGCATTAATCTCTTACGGTTCCTGACTAGCTGAGGCTTTACAGCAACTCACCAAGCTCACCACTGAGCGCTCAGTGCACGTACCTGGTACAAAATCCACTTTCACTGCACAGGCCCGTGGGCACGGCCACGCTCTGCCGGGCGAACTCGGCGCTGATGATGGCCGGGAGGCTCCAGAGCTGGCGGTCCCCGGTGCTGAAGCTCAGCACCACGCGCCTGTCGCTGACCGRCGGCCCCTCTGCCGAGGGACCCGGCTCCCACAGCAGGTCCCAGCAGGGCACCGCGCTCAGCGCCATCCCAGAGCCTGCCCCGGCCGRGCCGACGCTGAACACCGTGCTGTCAGGGGAGAGGAAGTCCTGCAAACAAAAAAGGTGCTGGTAGCACGGCATGCTGGCTCCTGAAGGGAAGTGTGTTCATGTGGATTTTGCATGGAACACTCTCAAGTAGCCAATGACCACYTCTAACTAAAGTACATTGCATTAAAGGCTCTTTGGCCAAATTCTCTCTTCAGGTAAAGGTTTGCAGCACAGCCATCTGTGGGTCCTGAGCAATGAGATCTAGTGRAAGATGTCTCTGCCCAAGAAGGGGGGTTTGAAACTGGGTGATCTTTAAGGTCCCTTTCAACCCAAGCCCTTTTGTGATTCTGTAATTCTGTGTCTGCAGTCGGCTCTCAGTAGCACAGCACAGCTCCACCAAAAGCAAGTTACATTCCTTTAATACAACAGTGTGAAAAAAATCCATTTATAGTTACARAACTAAGAATGGATTTTAGCCTCAACATTCTTCCAATTCCCCATCCCATAAGACTTCCACAAAATGTGTGATGCACAACTGTAGATGTTAATGTGAAGAAAACTAAAGCAGAAGGAAAACAATACAGAAACAGGAACTTWAAAAATTTGTTAATCTGCCAACTCTTCTAGTAAGTTTGACCCTGAGAATTCTTTCCACATATTTTACTATAAATGTAATCTTCAATAAATATGTAYAAATGGTTGATTCAAATATATTGACCATGCATACATTTTGGTTCCTGTAAGTTAGTCCTTAAATATTCTGCGAGGTTATTAGAAAACTGATATTCACAATTTGATGCAGTTTATGAAATACATAAACTTTGGGCACGTCTCTAGTTCTGCAGCTTTGTTCAGATAACTGGAATCTTCCCAAAAGGATAACAAAAAGGTTTCAGCCTGCCAGGCCAATATACCTTTCWTACATGCAAACTCAGTAAAAATTCTGAGAAATTTTCAACAGCTACTASGGATTATGCTGCCTATTTTACAGAAATGGCCATTAGTGCCTGAACAGATGGAGARCAGGCAGAACTAATTCTGCAATGTGCAAGAATTTGCTGCTTGCACAGATTTCTGACCACAGTTAATTACTGGAGTTAAATTTACTCAGGATTCAGTATTCTAAATGATATAAATTAGTTTATGATTATAATGTCTAAAGATTTCTGTTTCAAGCTCTGCTATATGCAGCTCATCTAAATACAGATATGCATTTAAACAACCATTTTCCACAGATGACGAACAAAAACAGTATCTACARTGCTTTACCTCTTCTCCTGAGAGGGGTTTGGAAATAAAAAGCTGTGGCCTATAATAGATTTGATATGATGTATCATTGATTATTGTTGTCTTATCTTCTATCTGTAGRATTTGTATACCTTGTCGAACCATGGAAGAAATGCAGAATTCACACAACTGTAAGATAACGAAAATTGTGATGAAGTCACACAAAATCACAAAAGGTAGTGAAATGTARCAACAGAACTGTTGTTTTCTTTCTAACCACAGAAACCTGTCTATATTCTTGCACTTTGTAACTGGAGCCACACCACGGACTTTTGAAGTTGCATCTGTCAGTGTTATCCAAACAAGACTCAGAATTCATTAATTCTTTTTCCAGGAGATATTGTATTATCTTTATGGGTTGCACAGTATGTTTTTGGCAATCTAATTCTTTCAATTATATTTCMTACATTGTTTATACTCTCTTTATGTTGAACATATATTAACATAATTAGGGAGAAGCTTTCACACTGCATAYATTTGATCATTTTATCTGCTATATGACTTTGTTTTTACATGATAAAGTTACAAATCGTTATAATTTTCTTCTAACCTTTTGATGACCTGGAAAAGCACCAAGTTTTATTTCAGCTTCAACAAAACCTTCTTCATCCAATGTTACCACTTCCCCATTATCGGCATCCTTCCATTTTGGRGAGGTCACATTATGAACCAGCTTAATTGCCACTGATTTGTGCACAGTATTAGTGTTTGCCCAGTATATTCCAACCTGAAAAGCTTCCTGCAAGAGAAGAATGACTGATTATTGGCTGCTGACAATTTGATACACTTCTACTACACTTAATRCAGTAGGCAGTGAATATTATTTCCTGCCTTTTTGTTTCTTTCTATGTGGGACAACAATAAATAAAACCACAATGTGGATGAAGAGCCGATCCTCACAGGGGATAAAGACCACAGTCTACACTGAGATGTGTTACTAGGCTGACCTTCTGTTAATTAACAGCCACATACGGGGAAAAAAGAAGACAAAATAAACAGGAAGTATCAGATTGTTCAATTGGAATCGACAAGTTGCTATGCAAAATTAATTATTTCAAAACTAAAGAACATCAGAATTATAATAAAAAAGAATGTGCACGGTCAAGATAAGTCRAAGATCAGTTGCACAAAACTCTGAATTAAGGAAGGGAGGCATTCTGGAAAATCTTCCTCTAACAYAATTCATCCTATGTCATCACCAGCTTTTCTTGGTAACATTAAAAGCTATGAAATAACGTAACATGAAGATCTCTCAAACCAAAAATTCCTTTYGGGCTGTCAACTTTGCTAGTGTGGTCAACAATTTCCCCAGTGACACAGTGGCACAGTAGGGGTCAGAGTCTTTACTTGGCCTTCACAGCAATTTTCTTGAGCTGCTACATTACACCCATGTTACAGATTTTTTGGCTGAACTGAGAGGAAGGGGAGAAGGCCGCTGATGAAATGAAGGCCTTCTTCCTACTGTGTCTTTCAGAAAAATTTTAACTATGCATCTTTAAGATGTTGTTTTTCAGACACTGCTATCAAGTATGTTGTGCTACCCACTTGGTGACTCTTGTCAGTGTGATAAATTCCTATTGCTACTCTCCTTATATGACTAACAGACAAACAGACACAGGGACTGGAAAGTGGGAATCATTTGGAGTAATGACCGTTCTTCAGAATCCGTGTGTTTAGCAGAACTACACCTGCTAATGTGAATGGCAAAGTTACCTCGAAGTTGGGAGGTATAATTACTTTCCCACTGGGTACTTGAAGAACAATTTTCTCTCCTTCAAAGAGCCAGAGGTCCCACTTGGACTGATTGATAAGCAATGCCCAGGGCAGCAGTTCAATCAGCAGAGTTTTAACACATGGCTTCCACACTGACAGCTTTACCCGCATTGGACTATCCCATTGGGACAGTTGTTCACTGCTGTCAAAAACAAATAAGGGAAAACATAAATTCAAAGGAATAATGAATTCAAGATTACAAATGATAAGGTGTCATTTTCACAAATTTGCAAGGCTTTTCTGGTTGTGAAACACGAAACTATCTCTTCTTACCTTAWCATTCTGGAAAACAGAGGTGATGTTGGACAGATGTAGACACATGGAGACTATAAAGGCATTATTTTTAACCCAAAAAGCTCAACCTAAATTTATTCAATTAATAAATGCCTTAACAGTTACCATTGTCCTTCAGAACTAAAGCTGTGACTTTTGTAGTCCTCAAATCACATTTCCTTTTTTCCCCCAACAGCTACAACAACTCCCTGTTTCTTTACTGAAACAAACAGCAGCTGAATAAACAACAGCCTCTAGAACTGCAGTAAAGAAAGTGCATTCACAAAAAAATAGTTCCATTTTTAAAAAATCCATACTGATGCAATCTTCTCAGTGTAAACAAAGGCAGTCTCAAGGCTGATCTCATTTTCTTCCCCACCTGCCACAGATTTTGCAGTTTACATGCAGGAAGTGTAATTGCTGAAAATACATTCAATGTTCATCACATAGAGTCTTCTAGAACACAATTTTAGTTTGTTTGGAAAGGCAATGCAACAGCCATGAAGAAGGTTTACCAAGGACTTACCTGTCTGAATCCTTCCTACTGTAAGGCCAKGCAGGCTGAGGAGAACTCGCAGTGCCATAGAACTCAGAGAGCACTTGGCTGGCGTTGCCACCTGGATGGGATTTAGTGGCTATCTGTTTAATGAGCATGGTTGAGATAGGCACTGCACACTCTGATGGATCATCTTCCTCCCTGTCATTGAAAACACRGTCACTTACACAAGACCAAGCATTAGCAGCAGTAACATTCTCTCTAGTGGAGYTTCCCAAGTGTAYTCTGCAGCAAGAACACTCTCAAAGTAACTGTGGATGAATCAAGTTATGACATTTGACAAGATCCTGAGAATTTACTCACATGCATAGATTTGTTATGACTCTGTAATAACCCTAAAAACTCTTCAGAATTCTCAAAAAACCATTTCAAGATCATTAATGAGTTTATTTTTTAAAACACAAGAGCATGGACTGCTTAATCAAACAAATGCCAGTGTGCTTAGGATAGTTATACCAAATTTAGCATTTCCCATGATACCATTTTAAGCTACACCAGCTTGTTCTGTGATATACCCTCTGCATATGACATACTTTTAGAAAAAACGCAGAAGTTAAGGTATAAATTACTCATTCTTTTCCAAACAAATTAACCATTTTCAAGGAAAAAGAGTATTTTTACCTGGCTTGAAAAGTCAGGTGGTGTGTAAGATCAGGCTCTATATTTTGCAGTGCTTTCTCTTGTCCTTTCCCTGGGATCACTTGTGTTTCATTCAGRCCCAGACTTCTTTTCTCTATATGTATGATAATAGGGTCTGGAAGATGGCTCCTTACAATGAAAAGAGGGCTGAAAACAATCTACAAAAAGAAAATAATACATCARTTTAAAGCTGATTTTATTTCAGTCACACAACTGTTGAAGCAAACGTTTAATAAATCTTGATAGTGGGTCATTCTGACCATAAGTAATTATATGACATGTAAGGCATAAACMTTTCGATTTCAGAGACATTAAAAGTACTTACTAATCGCTGTTGCACGTGTGAATTGGGCTCCAAAGTCAAAATTGTGCACCACACGTATATAATTGAACTCTTTGAAGATGGTACCTGTTTGCAGAAAGATCAGCATTACACTATTTCAGGATGGTAACATTCAGTATTTCATTATATCAAATAGAAGCCTAAATGCCAAGCATCCAGTTCTCTCAGACATTTTTAATGCTATATTCTAAAGAATTCATTTCTAGTCATACCTGAATGACAGTGCTGTATTCTGTGTGTTTAGAACTTAGACACACATCTTGGGACCAGTCTTCATCTCCTGTAGATTTCACGCTCAACTCCGTGAGCTCATTGTTTTCTAGGATATATGAAGGCAATTTCTGCTTGGCTGCAAGGCAGTTGATGTGTTCTTTAACAACAGCCTGTCCATCTTGACTAATGTAATGCTGAACCACTTTCAGTTCAATACTTTCAGAAAGGTAACTACAGACTGTCTGTCTTCCACAGATTAGGATCTAAAACACACAAAAATACAGCTCATATATAAACAACTGTGAAAAAAAGTCAAAATTGAATTAGAGAGTGAAAACCTGTGGAAGAAAAATCTCCCTGCTTTAGGGCTTCCCAAACACTGCTGAAGGCAGTGAATAGTAAAACACTATTTTTGTTGGCCAAATGTATGTGCAATTTCATAGAAATCTAGGCATTAAAATACTTGAAATATTGCTAAGCCAGTATTCAGGTTTGAAAGAAACATGTAACGTAACCCCTTTTCTTCCTTCTGAACCCAGAGTACTGCCCATGGCTGACAGTTCTGGTTTGGATTTTAAGAGTTCTGTGATGGTGTTGAGTCCTTTCTGAGCAGTCAGAGTGATGTATTTCAGAAAGGTTTCTACTGATACCTCACRTTCCCATCACAAGACAATGATCCCATCAAAGACCTTTCACAGTATGTCTGCTGTGACATTAAATGACTAACATACTTTCATTAAATGACTAACATATTTCTGTACTTAACTGCACCCACCTAGAAAATGACCAAATYATACCCAGTGTTGTTGCTGTCCATCATGCATTAATAGTTTATTGTAGAAATATATTTGGCTTTTCCCATGGAATATCATTCCATGTGTATCCTTGTACAACCATCACCATTTTTTTTTGTGAATGAGGGCACACACCATAGCTACAGCCCTCCAAGTGAAGTTTCAGCAGGTCTGGTCAGCTGTAATGTTGTGCAATACAACACAAGGCACTCTGCCACATCCATGAGATGAGCACGTTATGTCCACCACATGCTCTGGCTTCTGCCAATGCAGGCRGAACGGCTGCAGTGCTATTACAGATCTTTACAAAGATAACACATGGAAAGCTAGTGCACAGCAGCACATTTTCAAATGTTAATTTGGTAATTCCTTCTCTTTAAGAAATATGAAGGCGTGAATTACAATGCAGAATATGTTATGAAAAGTTTCTTAAAAAAATTAAGAAAAAAGTCTGTTTCTCAAGAGCTTAAAACACAGAAGAGATTGTGTAATTTAGCACTGTCAGGACTTATGAACCACGCAAAGGGATATTTACTGGAGCRTACAAAATATGTATGGGTAACTGAGCTTTTAAATGCTAAAATCCACACCAAAGTGAAGAAAAAAGTTGTAAAAATTCCCAAAAATAGCCCCAAAAGACTGCTATACTTGTTTTTTGCAGATCCCAGTAGGACAGAATAAATAAAAAAGTGACTAATTCATGGATAGGTAACAGTTTAAATCACTTATGTTATTTTTTCCTAACTGGATCAAATCCTTACTTGCTTCTGCACTCCACTGAGCTGCTGAACYTTGATGATAAGTGATGCTGTCCGGCCCTTGTACTGAATGGTGCGAATAAAGGTCCCTGTATTATCCACACTGAAGGGCTCAGACCACCGCCAGTTTCCCCAGCCTTCAATACAGATGTGTAACAGCTGGAAAGAAAGAAATCACTACTTCAATACATAACCAGGGRAAAAAGTGCCTTGCAGTAGGATATAAATTCCCATGACAGAGAAATGTTCTTGGTTTGAAATCTCAGCAATGCTAAGCACACCAGTTGTCTGAATGATCCATTCAGTCTGTAATTCTGTGATTTCAGACACAATCAGAAGAAGCAACAATACCATAAAATGACTCTGAATAATACATTTTTAGAAATTAGCTGCTTTGACAGCATTTTTTAGCATCCAGACACACAMCTGTTCAGAAAAAAAAGGGCAAGCAGACTAGAGAGCATAAAACAGGAAATAAGAGATTTTCTCCATTGCCTTTGAAATTGTTCTAGAAACCCACTCTATCACCAGCAAGGTGATACAGAATGCAGGTCCATGCCAGATTTTTTGCCTTCAGAATAAGACAAGAAATTACAAATACGCTTCCCTTCAAAATAAAGAAGGACTTGTATAGTTGCATGTGTGTGTGTGTTACATGCAGAATGTGCTATATTGCTGAGAGATGGGAAACATTTCATTTCTTACACAAATGTGGTGGTAAGTTCAAGCTTGACTGCATGAGAAGAAATTTAACTGCATAATTATACTCCCTATGTGATTTATTCCGGAAAAGGAGTGGCTTTTTTCCAGTTTAACTTAAATCACTTCCAGAGCAATATAGTCTTTCATCATTTGAAGAGCCTTTCATCCGTTTACCCACCATACGCACTTACCTCTGTCCCATGGAGATTCTTTAAGCCAGAGTAGTGAAAATTGGTACTATTCCATGTAGGTCAGTGAAGTTACATAAATTTACACCAGCTGAGGATCTGGCTATTTAGYTCTGTATAGATCTTTTGTGGCTGTGCAAACTTAAGGATGTGAGTTATATATAAGGGATCAAAGCAATAAGCATTCTGGGTAAAATTTATTCTTTGCAGAGGGCCAGCACAAAGCCTAAGCATCACTTAAGTTCTTTAAAACAGTCATATGAAGGCCTTGTGGGAATTCTCTCTTGAGGGTTGAATTTCACTCTGATTTTGGACATCTGTCATTAATTAATTTAAGTAATTGAGAACAGGATCAGGCCCAAACATCGATTATTTACACTAGCAAAAACTGAAACTTGTAATACTGTGTTCTTCCATGATTTGTTTCCAGGAAGAGATAGCATTCACCATGGATCTGGTCAGCTGGAMTTAGTGAAGGGCTGGATGTTGGAGTTTTCTTCATTGTTTTAAGAAACAACCACAGCAATAACTTTCAAAGATATTACAACTCAGTAGCCTGTTTGCAATTTGTGGTATCCTCAGCACAAGTTACACACAGAACAATAACATCCATTCAGTGGGTGGCTTTTGAATTTGCAAGAGTGATGACTGTTGCATTCAGATTCAAATGAGCTCTATGCTGGAAGCACAAAGGCTGATAGTGCCCATGTGTGCAAGGGCAGGCATCTGGATGTGCACACGTGTGGGTACAGCTCTATATTCAAGGTTATGTGTAGGGAGGCTCCACACTAGGATAGCCAAACTCATAAACAAACATGTCACTTCMATTCTTAAGTATTACTTACAGAACAGGAAAAAGAAAACAGCAAAAAAAAAATCCAATTGCAGTGCCTGGAATAAGTTCAGTTTCTTACAGAGGCAGCTGGGAATAAATCTCATCACATACGAAAATCAGGAGAAACAAGAAAACTGTTTACTTTGGAGAGAATGGTAGCTGGAAATGACAGCCAAATAATGCRAAAAGGTACTTAAGTGGTCAGTGTCAGCTAGCAGGCTCACAAAATACAGTSTGCTCCAAAGATAGATGTCATGTAAATGCCATAATTAAAGATTAGTAATTGCATGTAGCTACAACATTAGGATGTCTCCCACCCTGTATAAACAGCTTTGCTCACGAGTTTAATGGTCCCAAGGAACATGCTGTCAGCTTTCCCTGAGCAGTCATTAGCTCCCAAATGCTGCCTTACTAATTTTCTTTGTAGCACAACGATTGGTCAGCGTTTAACCTCAAGGTTCAGAAAAAAAAATAAAGAAGAGCTATTATCATATATTGGCATTTTCTTATTTTACAAACATACAATTTGCATACCAGTGAACATGAAGGATACAGCCTTCATAATTTAAAGATATCGAATATATTTGTATTAATGACCTAACAGTATAAGAATTGGGTACTGTATATGTTTACTTTTGAGCCAAGAAACTGTATCCCATGAAAACAAAAAAAGATCTCTGGATTATTAAGTTATTTGTGAGATTTCTGGAAAAGATAGAAATAATCAGCAAATGACACTAAGTGATGCAGAGATATATGGCAGGAAATAAAAATGGAAGTGATTGTAGAGAATTTAGTAATCAGATGCTAACATTATTTTAGCAGAAAACAGATTCACAAAATTTTTTAAATTGGAAATGGCTCACAAGAATCAGTGAGTCCAGCTCTTAAATGAATGGCACACACAGGGATTGAGCCCATAATCATGTTTGCACCACGCTTTGACCAAATCAAACTGACAGATTTGCAATAATTGCCATTAACTCCCTTTCACTTATCAAGCTTTATGCTAATTGTAAGAATTTATTAGACACGGTTCAAAAAAAGTTCAACAAATACAGCTAGGTATGGGACATATATTATGAGAAAAGAGAAGTCATTSCTTAAAGGTACAAAAAAATTTCGATGGACTTCAAAGCATTCTAACAAATACAATCCAATGATAAGTGAAAATTCATAGCTYAGAATTTAAACAGACTATCTACTGTATACGTGAAGATAGGCACTCATTCATGTAAATATTTAATTTCTGCATTTTCTGTTAGGGAAACACACCAGCAGATAACCCAGAGAGTTTTGTTTTGACTAGACTTTGCTGGGGTTTGGATTTGTAATTCTGAGCCATTATGGATTTKTGTTTTGAGAGGAAAACAAATTACTAAGATGAAGCTGCTCCTACTGGAGCAAATGGCTAGAAAAGCCATTTATCTTTAAAATAAAAAATACCTTTATCATGCCTCTTCACAGAATGTTTCTATGYACTCCTCAAAATTTACTTAGGTTTTCAGCTAGATGTGTGAGTGGAGGATACGACCTGAGTAAATAAAGCTGAGTGTCATATGACAAGGCATGAGGACTAAAATGGGGGATTAAAAGTGACACTAAGAAGGGATCCTGTCCAGAAAAGGCATCAATTTCCAGCTGTGTAAGTAATTTAAAGCTTGAGCCCTGAAAATGCTTAGTGATGCAAATTTGATTTCTACTTTGCTTGTAGATTCACCAGATTTAACTTGGTTYCACCAAGGTCCTTTAGATTCTATTTGTCTTCTAAGTGAAAATAGAAAGTATTTTTTGGGGGAGTCTGGAAGTTATCCAGTGAGGACCTCGTTAATGGTGTGGAAGCAGCACTTATTTTAAAAGATAGAAGACATTAAAATAAAAGCTGTGATAATGCAGCAGCATGGAGGAAATGTAGCTCTAGARATGGGAGCTGAATCCTAAGATTTGAAGCTAAAGCAATTTTCAAGTGAAAAATTAAAGGAGAAGCTTGATTTGTATTTTTACTGTTTTCACAATACATGGTGTTTCTTGACTAGAATTAGGATTTGCAACAATAAAAACAACTAGTATTTGGAAAAACGGTGAATGAAATATTTATTTTGCACATTATCAGCTGCAGTGACCACCAAACAGCTTGAATTYCACTTTGGCTTCATTTTCTCATGTCCCCTGGGAGATCTGACTGATTCTATGCCATCGACCCTTGTAAGACAAAAGGCCAGTACAGAGCATGGAAAAAGGTAATTTCCAACACYCCCTGATGGCTCATAGAGAAAAGGTCACACTTGGCAGATCAAGCACAACCCTGGGGGCTCCAGGAGATGTTTGAACCTCAACACAACCTGCAAAGCAGGCCTGAACCTCACAGGTACAAATTTACTCTACACACTGCAGAAGAGTCTTTTGGTTAAGGAAGAGTAACTAAATTATGTGGGTTCAAGGATAATATTAATCCTTATCTGCCCCAGGTATTATCTAAAAAGTCGATTTCATGTAAYACAGTATAAGCATTGATTTAGAATGCAAGACCCCAAATAAATGCAATAGTACTTTTCTCACTAGTTAAACAGTGTAAAATAACATACAACTTTTTTTGCCTGATGTTGTTCTCTAAATGACCTGCAGAGAATTACATAAAGTACAACAGACTTTTCAGAGAACCTGCAACATTCCTAAACAGTAAAATGGGAAAATATCCCAATAAAAATTGGTTATGTAAGCTACAGTTTCTAAGTTTGAACCCACACAGTACTGCATATAATTTCATACATTATATAACCCAATATCTGAACTGCAACTTGGAAATAAATAACAATGAACTGTGATCCTGCTGGACATGCAACAAGAATCAAAATTTGTMTTCCGTCTTTTTTTTTGTAGGAGAATGAGAAGGAAGTTCTTAAATATCAAATTTGCTACTTGTAAAACTACAGCAGCCCTTTAAAATATGTTTATAAAATTTTATCAGAATTTGTGTTCACAGACACATTATTTGAAATAAGAAAAATTTTAAATGTGTTCYAGTGAAGGTATTAATAATGTACTAACCAGTACTAATATCTACTGAAGGCTCTTTAAGTGTATGATCAGAAAAATAAGCAGTACATATATTTCCCCTCAAATTCTACATAAGTAGCAATAAAGTAACACAGTGTCAGGCAAATTTACTGACTTCAATAAGAAATAAATTTATTTTATTTATAACCACATTCTCATTGAAGTCATTGCCCAGTTCAACAAAGGAACTGATTTTTATCCACTACGTCCATTGCTTCAAGTTAAAAATAGTGAAAAGTGAAAATGGACTGTTACTGTAACCTTGGGAGGARACTGAAGGAAGGTTTGAKGGCTGCTACTTCTAAAAACTTCTAYGCAACATTATRTCCTGCATAGAAAGCAAAGGAATAAACTTAAATCCATCACTGTGTCATCGAAGGACTCTGCTGAAATTTGASTGTGGAGAAAACAACTAGTAATAACCAGCATGTTATAGACAATTTTTGCTGTCTATTCATAAGCAAACAATCTCTGCAGAATACATTCAGGGGACTCTCACATGAATATCTGGATTTTACATTTGCTGTGATCCCCAGTGGGACCCTCCAATTGCCTACTGTCTTGCAAGACAGAATTCCTTAACTCTGAGTAAATTGCTAGGAAGATCTGATCTCTTCTAAACTTTAGAGTTTCACCCTATGTATCATATGCTCCAGTTCATCTGAAAATACAGCTGTCTTGGAGACAAACATGACTTTTGATGTAACAGGGGCCCATCCCACAAAGCAATGTGAAGATCAAGATAAGGAGAGCAGGCTGGATCCAATAATATTGTAGGAGCCAGAGTTGTCTGTAGAGGACAGGAATGATGAATCTYCTCTTCCCTTTTAATGATATCTAACAGACCTCTAACTTTCATTAATRTCTGCAAAAGGAACTCACAAAATCTGGCAGCTTTAGATAGAATTGCTTCAAGCCTCAAATATCACCAGTTTTGGACCTACCCCAACTCTGAAAGGGACTATATAGTTGGGGGTGTCTTATCCCTAAGGAAGGCCAAAAMCTCATGAAATCTGAGGAAAATGTGGGGGATGGAGTGGCACAGAAGAGTGAGCATCGAACCTCAGACTTATTACTGAAATATTAGCCAAACTAGCGAGACTTGCAGGAATCAGAGTGAAAGTTAAAAGGGAAAGGTTAGGTTCCCTGAAATGTAAAGGATCCGGGCCGGGAAAAAATGAAGGAAGCAAGGAGCTTTAAGTTAAGCCAAACAGTTGGAGGGAYACCATCAAGAGCTGATAAATCCAAATTCTTGGTATGCTATAGCTGTTTTCGTAACATGAAAAAGTTGAATTTTAAAAAAAGATAGCCTATAGTTTCATTAATAATAAAATTAATTCTAAATGTAAATAAAGCCTTATAAAACTATTTGCTAAAAATATTTTAGGTGTGTATGCATTTAATTGTGTTAAATAATTTAAATGGGCAATTACTGCATCTTTATGCTTAATTAGCAAAAGAAAAATGGAGAATTTTATTGATGTGACTGTAAAAGAAATACAATCCTTTTAAAACTATTTATTTTCGTTTAGCTGAACTGCCTTGCCATACTAAAAAAACATTTTGCAGAGGTTAAATAAAGTATTTCATGGCAACCGCTGCTTCTTAGTGCCTGTGTAACAAGAAACATGAGCCAGCCAAAGTTGTGCAAGTTGGTTTTCTTTCCCAGTAAGAGAATGTGGTATCTAAGACCTTGTCCTAACTCATTTTATCCCCAAGAGTAAGTCAAGTAAGTCAAGTATGAACTAATGCCTGGAGGGAAGTCCCTGACTCCAGAAGTATGGATTATTTCACATTTATCTTACAATCTGCTCTCAGAGTTCTTAAAATTCACTAACTTGGCAAGTCAGGAATTATCATGAGAAATGAAATAATTTCATAACTATGAAGTCATCTAGCATTCCACGAATATGACACTCAGAGGGTTTGTCCATGCTTGGGCATTATTCTGACCTTTGGATAACAAGCTGCTAGATAGTTTTGCATGGAAGCAATTAGAAAAGTGCCATAGTATAACAGGGACAACTTGATGTCTTGATTGAGTCTTCGCTTTAATTTCAAGGATTTGTATTAATCATTAAAAAATGTACATGACAGCGTTTGTTATAATATTTTAACAAAATTGTTTTGTATTATTTAAAATGATAAAGCAYTGCACTGTTTAGATGAACTGCCATTCTGAAGCATGCTGTATTTACAATGACTCGTATTGGCAATAAGCAAATAAATAAGCTTACAGGAGAATGCCAAGGTTGTCTCTTTACAAGACCTTTGTAAAGAAAGTTTGTTTCTATCTCAGCAATGAGACAGAACCTGCACTTCCATATAGTTTCAGTCAAATTAGCTCAGTGATGTCTTTTAGTCTCTAAACTTCCCAGCAAGAGATGGCTGTTTAAAAATGTTAAGAGAGCAGAAATCATCTTGAAATTATTCCAAAGGTTGGGACAAGGGAGGTATAACCTCCCTGCTAGAAGAGGCTGCTGGCTCACTCTCAGGAGTGAGCTGTTAGCTTTGCCATCTCCTGGGACATGCAAATCCATCATGACATTCCTGACTGTTTATCAACCCAGTTCTTCAGTGAATCTAAATCTGATCAGAGCAAAACACAATGGGGAAACCCTTTGACATCACCAACTGTCAGCTGAAGAATGAATATCTGACAAATGAATCTGAAGCTCCTACTCCCTCATGTGTGATTTGGTTTTCTGATGGACTTTGCCACCTTTCATCCTGCACGTTTATTTTTCATTTAATAAGAAACTTACATTTCATAGCAGCCATGAAAATGAAATGTTTTACACTGCTCAGGTTTGTGACTGAAAGCACAGTTGAAGTTTTCCAGGTGTTAGATGCTAATGCATCTATATATGCACCATATATTCTGCTGGTGGTCTTAAGAAGTTCAGTTGCAACTAAGAGAAAGCATCAGTAATGAGTTGTCATTTTAAATCTTTAATTTTTCACTTGCTTGAGATAATCTTTATTTTCAAAACTCTTTCCAGTTTGCACCCTTACTGAATATACACCATAATCAGAACTACACCTTTAGCAGATCTGTCTAATACAGGGATTCTCAAAACTGAATAATTTCATGTAAGTAACCRGAAAATGGATACAACAAATTTTGAAGAGGAAAGCCTTACTTAGTTCTGGGTTTATTTACAATTTCTTTAAATATTTCCTTCTTCTTCCAGGTATTTATGAAAAAGCTTAAATGTAATTTTGGGTGGTTGCTAGAAATGCAAGGGGTAATTGGTTATGAAATATAGGTCACACTTAGCTGGTTTTCTTTCTCCCTCACACAACCAAAGGGAATTTGAACAATTGTAATCCTATGTCACCTGATGAGTGGGGGTCCTGTCTCACACTCTGACACATGCCCAGCTGCACAGAGCACTTTCACCATTTGGTTTGCATGACTATGGGATAGTGCATTACATGGGTTTGGTGTATGAGAAAACGTTTTCCTGAAACATGGAAAGGGATATACAGGACTGCAGAGCCTCTAAGTCTCCAAAGGAGTCTCTCTGTCATTATTGCACCAGCACACACTTTTAATAACAGCTCCTCTGTTGCTGGGCTAACATGGTCCTTTATTAGTTTGGCTTCCTCTTAATTTATGCCTTGACTTCAGTGTCAACTGCAACTGTTTACTCTGGCAGAATCTGCTCTGCACAGATTACCACATTCRTGTAMAATTCAGCAGGTTTGCATATCCACCAGCTGACATATGAATGAAAACCAGAGTAAATTTGCCATCTCTGCCTCCTACTGTAACTTGAAATTTGCCAGCAGTGAAAGTGGGCACAGCTCCTGTTWAGAATTACCATTCAAAATTCACTTTCTTTCTCACATGCTAAGACTGGTATTTTCTAGGGCTCTAGAGGAGTTAGGAACTCCCATTCACGACATCCCTCCTAGGATGTGTAAAAATTTTAGCAACTTTTCAGGGCAGGACTACTGCTTGGCAAATGGGGTGGCACAGGTCTCTCGTTTCCTACTCAGCAGGAGCTGGGTACACACTAAGAAAAGCTGCGTACACACTAAGAAAAGTGTCTAAGAAAAGAGAAGAAAGGTTCTGCTGTTTCATAAACACTTTAAAATTAGATTTAAGTTCTTGCCATGTCTTGAATTAAATGAGAAGTCTATTTTTCACCACCACCCAAGTGTTGGTTTCCTCTCCCAAGTAACAAGAGGTAATGGGACAAGAGGAAATGGCCTCAGGTTGTGCCAGGAAGGTTTAGATTGGATATTAGGAAAAGTTGCTTCACAGTAAGGGTTGTCAAGCATTGGAACATGCTGCCCAGCATGAGTCACCATCCCTGAAAGTCTTTAAAAGATGTGTGCATGTGGCACATAGGGACATGGTTTAGTGATGGACTTGGCAGTACTAGGTTGGACTCAATGATTTTAAAGGTCTTTCCAGCTTAAATGATTCTATAGTTTCATTGAAATACTTCCTGCTGATAGTTTAAAAATATTTTATTTCAGTTTCAGTGTTTATCCTTAAAAAAMMCCCMAAAAMCAGTAACCCAGAAACGGTATTATTTAAACTAAATAAGTGGGGTGTTTCTGGCAATTTCAAATCTTTTCTAAGGCAWGCACTAAGCTGAGAGCTTTGTCCAGTTTGACCCCGTTCTGCAAACAATTTCAAYGAACAGATGCTTCTGGTAAAAACAATTCATTAAAAAAATTCCCCAAACCTCTCATGTGCATCTCAGAAAACAGACACTGATCGCTTAGTTATAGAAACCTGGCAAGCTGTCCTTCCTTTTTTCAGAAGCTKCACACAACCGCTCGGCTTTACAAAAAGTTCTACCCTTGAGTAATTTTTAAAGACTTCTGGCTTTCCTCACACTTTGTTTACCTTTTCTCTGCGTTGCAGCCCCAGTGTGTGACTCCTGAAGGAACTGGAGTTTTAGAGAGAGTTGACACTACAGAGAAAACCAAGCAATCACTGCATAAAGGCACCATCAGAAGGTTTCTGACGTACCTGAGGGGACTTGTGCGAGCGCCAGCTGTACTGGTGGCTGTGGAGAGTTGCCAGCAAAATATTCTCATCAGTGTCCACCTGGCCAAACCGCAGCGTCTCCTGTGTGTCATTGCAGATCACGAAATGGCTGAAGACAAACTCCTCTGCCTCAGGGCATCGGTTCTGAAAGGAAAGGGATACAAAAGCCAGAAAGAATCAATGTCAGGACATTTGGCAGCTGCCTGCCCAGTGGCAACTGTTACAACACAGAAATGCAAGATCTCTTCCCTTAGCTTTGGCCTCATAGTACTCTCTGCAAAATCTAGTTTTTGGGTTGACAAAATATATCCTAAGGCTCTTTATGTTTATATTACTTTATGTTTCTGTAATGCAAATCTTATAGATTTAAAACTACAATAAAAACGAAATTTTCTAATTTGGGTAAAAAACTTCAACAACATTGAATTCGGTGGAAAATTACATGTTACATAGGGCAGACTGGGTACAACAGGCTGAGCAGAGAGGCATGAAGAAATTTCTCACTGCTTGACAACTGAGCTCTCAGGCCAACAGGTTACAATTCCTCTTCCTCAGCTTCTGCTTCTACTTTGAAATATTGCCGTGGAACAGCAGAAGACTTTCCTTCCTGATAGCACAACACTTGAAAAGACAACTAAAGAAAAAAAAAGGAGATGCAGGAAGAGTATTTTCACAGCTCCATGAGGCTAATTTGAAAATGGATTATGCCATTTAAATGGGGGGAAAAAAACCCCATCGGTTTTAGAAGTATTTTAGATTTTACAATATTTTTTTCCAGCATTTTTCCATCCCTCTCTTTCTGCTTTTCTTCTGGCTGCTTGTCACTCTGTTGACAGAATGAGACTATATATTAGTCATAAAAATTGCCAGAACTACAGGTCTTCCACCCCTGAAGGCACAAACTATAATCCCCTGTATGGGAGAGCCCAAAGTGTGACCAACAATTYGATCTGGAGATCATCTCTCATTTATTTCTGCCCTAGTCATAGTGGGCTGGCACCTTCCACTTACAAACAACTATCCAGCAACCATAATGATTACTTGAAGAAACCAATATTTGGATAGTCTTTATGCAGTTCTAACAAAGAATTCATCTTTTTGTGGTTTTTGTTCTATTTGACCCATTTTTCCTAGCACATGCTTATGACAATATTTTTCTGTTGGCTGGTTTCCCTCTTCACAACAGAGCTCAGCTACTCTTTTCTCATCCYTTCTTCCCATGATGTTTTCTCTAACTTATGGAACCTCCATTGTTTTTGAGAGCTGTTTCTGCTTCTGCTCTCTGCTCTCAGTGGGCCTTTTAAACAGACACAACAAAGCTAGCACCTTCTCTGACTTTAATCATATGGGTCCCTTAGCTCTTTGATAACAATGTGTCTGGAAGCCTGCAAAAATTCAGAGATCATACAAGACGCAGAGAAATATCTCCTCATGRATCCCTATGCAGCCTCAGTTATCCATGAAAATCAGTTTAGTACATCGCTTGTAGCAACACTACTGTGTKATGCACATGGAAGCTTTTCTGAGAAGTGTGGAAGGTATGTCCAATTTAGCATCCCTGAATGCACATTCACTACTGGCTACCCCAGAACAACCTAAGRTGCACCTACAGGCAGAACCCCAGGATGTCTGGGGCTGGAAGGGTTTTTGGAGATCACCTAGTCCAACACCTGCCAAAGCAGGTTGACCTGGAGCAAGCTGCACAGGTTCCCATACACACAGGGATCCAAAACACTACTCCAAAGAGGGAGACTCCACAACCACTCTGGGCAATCTGTTCCACTGATTGGCCACCCTCACAGTAAATATGTTTTTCATGACATTSAAATGGAACTTCCTCTGTTTCAGTTTGTGTCCATTGCCTCTTGTCCTTCATTAAAGCAGATTGTAATTCCTTCTGTAACTAAATGTCTGAATGATTGCTTGGGAGTATTTGTGCAAATGCTATTCACCCTAGGAATATTTAAGCATGAGAATATTCAGATTAAAACTTCTTCTCGAATCTCATGACTTCTTCTGCATAAGATCAGGTATCTTTTGTGAAACAGGGGTCAGGTGAGCATAACCAAAACTGMACTCCTTCCAAGCAGCAAAACTCTTTACAGAGCAATATGTCTGTATCACATTCAGTAGCAGGTCTGRATGTGCTAAAGGCTGACATTTACAGTGCCCCTTCAGAGTGCAGAGTTTATTTTGGCATTTTCTAGTGGAGGATCTATGACTTTTTACTGTCAAGCTGCCATACCCACATACCCATAAGTCTACCGCAAATATATATATTTTCCTGTTACAGCTTTGCAAAATGTTCTTTTTAAAAGGGAGGATTTACTATCTGCAGAGCTCAGTATGTTGTGAGAGTCAAACCTATTCACAACCCCARGGGAATTTAAGAGAAACTTTTTCTTTTCATTCAAATACTTTTTCTTGCTGATTACACAGAGATTGAAAGAACAATGCCGTAAGATGATGAACTTTCTTCTTTTTACCTTACTAGCTCACTTAATTTCAAGTAAGTAAATACAAACTTGGTGGGTTTTTACCTTTTCCAGAGGSAAAAGAGAATCCAGCAAGTTTTTGGCATGCAGAGAACTTGTAAATTCTGCTGGGGGAATATTATCCTATCAGGAATTACTAATAGACTTGCACATATTTTGGTGCTGATGAATGACTGCCATTAATCATTCCTCTTGAAAGCTAGACTTGCTTTTAACAGCAACACTGCTCAAAGTTAAGTGAAAGAGGTATTTTAGGCTCTATTTTATAATAGTTCCAAAGTTTTAACCAAGGAAACACCAAGATTTGCATAATAAGGCTTTTCTCTGTGCAGCCAGGATTAAGAGAAAGCTGCTGATACTTCCAGTCTTGATAATAACAGATGACTGCAGGAACATCAAGGAAGCATGAGGATGCTTTAGCTCACTGAGGCAACTATGCACTGGACACTCATGCTTCTTTGTCCCTGGGCATCTGCAGCAGCAGCACCCTGCACCCACCACAGGGAACTGGATCCCACATTGCTGCTGAAGTCTCATGGTAGAAACTTCTAGGGTAAATGGAAARGGAAGAATAAACAGCAAAAGGATGKAGTGAAGAAATCTGGATTGATAGGAGAATATCTAGGGAAACCAGCCATGATAAAACCAAATAGAACTGGGCCATTTGTGTGGCAATGATGCCGAAGGACTGAATGATACTCCAGGAGCTGAAAACACCTAAGTGGGGATCAGGAAAAAAAAATCCCTCTCTGAATTAAAACAGCAAATCAAAAGAATCAGCAAAAGATTAACAGCCTGAATCAGATACAGATTACGGTCAGTTCCYAGGGGACAATTTCCTGCCCCTCTTTAGATCATTTTTCAGCTGTTCTTTTCTCTCAGAGAGGCCTGGAAAGTGTCTCTCCTTTATTGGGCTTTCAAATATTTTGTAAATTCTATTCAGAGAGGGGGAGAAACATCCCACATAATACTAGTCACCAGGCTTCCCCAGTGTCAGAACTTTCTGCTCGTGTCTTAGCTCACAGCTATTTCAAAGCATTTCTGGATCTGGAAAAAACTCACACCATAAAAGCCTAGGCCTCTTCATATGCACAAAATTATTTTCTTTGTGCTTCACAAGCTACCAAAGACCTTTGCAAGTTTTTTCTCTCCCTCTCATGTACACACACACACCCCCTAACAATTTTTTTTAATGTGAAGTCTTTAACAATTTCTCATCTCCCTTGAAGSTCCTCTAAGAGAAAAGAACATTTTCCTTAGGATTCTTTACACTTCACTTTCATAGCAATGTCCAGACATTTTCAGCCAGAAACTTTCTGTATCCTTCCCCCTTTGTTCTTTGTGCTTATGGTAGAAAGATGGGGAAACTACTGTAATCACAGATGTCCTTTTGACTGATCCCAGCTCATTAAGAAAACTTATGCAACTGCCAACAGAAAGGTTAAGCACTAGGCACACCTCGAGGAAAAGAAGTTCTAGTGCTCTAAAACAGGTTTAAAACAGGAGCTTTTCTAACTTTTGAGTAGTTTAGGAAAGCAGTCGCCATAAGAGACCACAAAGGAAAAGCTTTTTCCCAGGAATAACACTTAGTGCCATACCTGGGGAGCTGTTTTCTCTGCTGACCCTCTGCCTCTACATATCTCAAAGCACTAAGGCTGTAAAACAATTTGTGATGGCTTAAATGCTCAAATAAAGGGAAAAGACACCACACACTCTACCACATGTATATTCAGAGGAGACATACATTTTCGATCTCACTTGACAGTGTGTTGTGTTATTATTGAATAATAAAACTCAATTAACAACATTAACAACATTAACAACATTAACAAAATTAACAATCTTGAAGTTCCTTGCCCAGGTTTTTAACTATCTAACCCATTACTGTAGCTCTGCATTTAGATGTGCATTAGCCAGTTACTGCTTGTAGTTAAACAGGGATTTCAGATTAGACAGTGAAATATGTCAAAAGGGGAAAACGGTTTTTAAAAAGTGCTAATCCTCTCAGATTTCCAGCATGTGACTTAGAAATATAAAGCTGGTATTTTTTAGGTTTAATCTACTTCCAAAATGTTCACCATTACTTAATAAAAAGACCCCAAACCAATCAAAAACCAAAGATCAACAACAACAACAAATCAGTCCACATCGAGGAAATAAAGAAACTGACAGAGGCTTCTGTTAGTTCTGAGCTCCTGACGTAAAGGTGCATGGCCAAATTGTTTCATGCTTCATCTGTCTGTCTATTGACTCCAACATCACTTGTTGCAGATTTTAATCCAGCAAAAAATATGTGGAGAATTCAAATAACCTCTCCTGGTTATTACATTTATGCTTCTAGCTGTAGTATTTATATTGCATTTYGTGTGAACAGCAAACATCAAACAATGCTTATTACTGGGAAATTTATTCCCTCTCTGAGCAGTGCATGCCAAGCCCCCAAACTGGAGGTAAAGTCACATAAAAAACATCTTGGCAACAATTAATTTAATAAGCCATTTTGAACCCAGTTGCGTGTTAACTGTTCCCTAATTTCAAAGCATTGCTAGTTTTTAATCTCAAATACTCAGGGCTAGATACCCACCACATCAGAACATGGTGGCAAGTACCCCTGACATGAGAGGAAACAAGAAAATTACAGCAACAATTACAGAAGTATATCCTCCTGTGGCCCATGTTAACATTGCCAAATCCATGTATAAATCAGTACCAACTATTCTTAGAATGTACCTGTCAGCAATATACTGTGCGACATATGGCTCTACTTAATCAAATATACAATTCCATTTTTTTCAACTCAGAATATTCCTTCAAGGCACAGAGTAGTCAGTCAGTCATTCACACTGTGATGTGGTTTAAAACATTTAAATATTTATGCACCATATTTTATTTATATGTATAGCTATGTCTGAGAGATCTTTTTTTCCCCATCCTAAGAGGAAACTGACCTTTCTGAAGGCCATTTTGCAGTAGTTGCCACACATGTCTTAGATGAGGGACTAGTACTAAGTCAGAAATATTTTGGGTTTAAACAGCCTACCAAAGACTCTCTTATACTTTCTATGTTTGTTTTTTATTAAAAGCATTGTTCAAAATATGACAAGAAACAGAAATTGGAGCTACAAAGATTTTTGTTCACATTGATATTTGAGCCAGCTGTAAAGATTTAAATCACACTAGATCTTGTTTTATGAATGTCCTTTTGCAACAAGAAAACCATGGAATGCCCTTAAAAAAGAATTTTTTGATATAAAACAGATGTTTTATCCTTTTTTGGGGGCTATGTTATTGTAGTGCCATGATAGGTAATTAATTCCCAGGCTCCACATAGGTCTTCAGGCAGATGAAGAGAATGATTTGATTTCAAGGCTATAGTGGAGTAAGGGAATTACAGGCCTTTGAGGGGTCATTGCAGAAGCAAGTTTCTTATACTGGGACTGGCTTCAGCCATTAATGCTGCTTGCAGAGAATGTAATGTGAAACCAGTGTGCAACTTCAGTAAGGATGGAAGCAGTAGCTGGAAACAATATGCTCTGCTGCTCAGACCGAGCTGAGCTGACGCATCATGTGGCACTCACCTTTTCATAAATTAATGGAATATTTTGCATTTCAAGAGCAGGATTTTGATTACTCTGATATGAATCCCTGTAGTTTCACTGAAACTCAGGCATTTCTGGCTACATTTACTTTTACATATTTTTCTCCTAACTCTGTTAACAAAGAATTAATATTTATAAGGAAAAATCTCTTTCAGTATAACTTAGAGCTTTTACATATTGGAATATTTTTACGGAAAGCAGTTTATTGGAATATTTTTRCGGAAAGCAGTTGATATTCTAATTTCCTATTAAATTAATCACAATAGTTACATTTTTTCTTATTATTGTATTTGCATACCTGTTGCCAAGCTTGAATTGCTGTATTTAGAGAATGAAGTGCATATTGGCCAAAGTTGATGAAAATAGGGTCAACCATTATCGTGCAGTCCAACAGCCTTCCTGCAGTGCTGCTGGAAATAGCAACCTGCCCCCAGATTTTGAAAGGCTTCACAACACTCTGCATGGTCACATTTCGACATTCCAGAAGTTTACAGTCAGCTTGAGTCGAAAACTGGATCTCCTGGAACATTGACTCATCATTCCACTGACGAAGATATACATGAGGCTCATCAAAGGAAATGATCATGTATTCTAGTTCAGATGGCATGTTCTTATCAGATAGAAATGGCTGAAGGAACTTTGGTGGTGCTGAAAAGTAAAAGAACAAACAAGACTAGAATATCACCATTGCTGCATTCTGTATATTTTTGTAAATTGTGTTTTTACTGCTTGTACATAAGATGAAAACAAGTAAAATTCATTAAAGAGCTGACATTTCTGAAATCTGAAATGAATCTTGTTCACACTATTTGYTAGATGTAAAACAGTATGTTAATTAATAGAAGCTGCAAACAACAAGTGTCTGCAAACCAAAATTCTTTTTATGGTAAATAGAGCAGCCAGCAAAACTGCTTCATCTGCAAACTGCTCTATGCTTCAGACTGACACCTATTTGGAACAGAGACCCCATTTCTGTGAGAATTTTTGCTACAGTAGGTGTATATGACATTCCACACACAGCACATTACAAACATAAYAAAAATTAGCAATATAGTATTTGCTGACGTGTGACTGTGTAGGCCAACATTGGAAGTTGTCTTTGCTGCAATTATGGACAGTTCAAGACCAAAACCCACTAAAATGCGATATATTAGAAATAATACATACATAAAACTAGAAATGAAACAAAACAGCATCCTGAGACTAAAGCATGAGAAATGTATCACAAACCAGATTTTATCTCATTCACTGAAGTCTCAGTTGTGCAAAGTGCTGAGCACTGAGGCAGCAGACACTGCAAGGCACGTACGCCCYTTGTGTAACATTAAGCATGCAAATATTTCCATTGATGTTATTATTTATGTTGCTGGAACTACTCACATGCTTAAAATTAGCATATGCTCTAGTGCTTTACGGATTTGGAACCAAAACACTCATCCCTATCCAGGATCAAGCCCTGTTATTCTACAAAAGTGTAATGGATACAAGTTTTGCGCTCCCTTTGTGTATAACATAGCACAGAGGAGCCCCAAAACTTAAGGCCTTTAGATTCTATAACAACAGTAACAACAGCATAAACTCAATCRCTGTTGAGAAATAAAACAGCTGTGTTTGATTTTAATCTGATTTTTGCCTTTTCCTGTATGTGTAATTTTAAAGACTGAGCATCTGGAATTGAAGTGTAATAGTGAGGAAGATTATGTACTGATAGCAGTAGCAGATAGAGAAGAAATTTTTTGCTAGACATTGAATGCYGGTATGATTTGATAATGAATACATTATAATACTTGCAGAAGCACAAAAACTACTCACAAAGAAAGCTGTCTCTGTCAAAATTATCCAAGAAGTTTGCCCATCTTCCATAGAAAGCATTCCTGGCATTTGAAAATCAGACAATAATCTAAAGATCTCTTGGAATGCATTTGCCATTAATGCAATGACAGAGAGCACTGAACAAAACCAGATGTAGCTCCAAAAGTGATCATAACTGAAATAACTTAAATCTGCAGTTCTCAGAGCTCTTCCAAGGAATTCCTACTAAGAGGGCTGCAAAATCTTCAAATATTTTAATAGTRCTGTTAATACGCTGGAAAATGTAAAAGATCAAATTCATTCACTAAGATGGCTCAAAAGTAAAGTGGCACCTGCTGTCCCTAATCAGACTATGAAAGGCAGACRGCTTCTACAGTTACCCGTTCCGGAGGCAGGAAGGGGCTGCTCACGCCGCTCGCTGCCGACCGTGGGGACTGGCTCAGAGCAYCCAAACCATTGGTTTGAGCCTGAAGCCCGTGCCACTCTCTTTGTGAGAGCTTATTTCAGGCATGCCTATTTGAATGAGGATGTGAGGACTACACAGAGCAAAAGAGTGGTGAAGCAGYGTCTGGGAAGCACATGCTTTTATTRTTCTGCATAAAGCAGTACATACCTGTGCCGAGTTGATCAAGATGATGGCATAGGTGGACTTCCAAACAGGTAAATTGGATCAAGACACTCAGTGATGGCACAAACCAAGGAGTAAAACAGGAGTCAACCCTGGTACAAGCTGCCAATGCCGTGGGGGTCACAAGCTGATCGCATGCACTTTGGGAGCCAGATTCACTTTCTGAGCTGCAGAAAGAAGGTAACAGAGTAGTACTTCAGCATTTCCAGAATTTTACCATTTTACAGGATTTGATGACGTTCCATGCTCATTTTCTGACACAGATATAATGGTTTTATTTTAATTTCTAATGTCAATGTCTGTATTTTTCCACAGCAGAACATAACAGACAAGATTGCAATCCATCCATGCTTTTATCAAACTACACTTTCAATCTACAAACATTTGAACTACAACACCAAAGCCCATTTGCAGAAGATAAAACCAAAATATGCCAGGTATCTTTTAATTGCTGAAAGAGCTAAACAGAGTATATTATAATTATTAAGGCTATAAGAATGAGCTGAAAGTTCATTTGGTCAGGAAAATGATTTTTTTTTAATTTGATTTTAAGAAACCCAACTTGTGACCATCAAACTACTTGTATGTATGAACACCTTGTCTATGTAAGCTTTATTTCATTTGCCCTTCTCACTCTACAATCATAATTCAAAAAGAATCTCCAAGTGTTATAAGCTCAGCCTGGAGCCCTTTACTAGCATCTATTACAACATATYAACTACACATTTAAAGTGCCACCCCGCTGATGTTTTTTCATAGCTGTGTTCCTAACACCATGAATTTCTAAGCATTATCTTTCAGTCTCTTGAGAGAAACTAACACTACATCACAATTCTATAGGCTGCTAAGACACCACAGTAGTACAAATAAACTTTCTAACTTAAGCCAAAACTATCCTTAATGTTCCTTCTTCTCACTCCCTTTGAAGTTTGTCTCTGAAGAGTTTTAGTTTAAAAGTTTAGATTTGATTCAAGATAATTATGACCACATCCCCAGTCAAATACCATCTTTATTTTTAAAATAAAATTTAAGGAAAGACGAACTAAGGTTAACTTAATATTTTTGTCAGAAAGTCATTAGTTTTTATAAAGCACCACAAATATATTTCCACTGACATTTTAAAGATAATTTAAATTCAAACACAAGTTTAAATTTGAAAAATTACTTTCCAAGCAACACAGGTTGTGCTTTTAGGACCAGATTTTTCATCATTTTWAAATTCAAAATTATGCATAAATATAGTAGGTAATCAAAATGTTCAGCTGCAAWTACATGGAATTTCATGGAAAGGTAAATTTATCGGTATTCTTTTGTTTTACAGTAGCTATCTAGTATAGTTTTTATTTATAGAGMTTAAATCCAGCTTAAGACTTGAGGTCATAAAACACTTATGCAGCAGTAAAACCCAACTAAGACTARCTAATTATCAAAGAATCATGACAAGGTATTAAGAATGGATTAGGTTGGTCAAGGATGAAACATCAATGACTTAATCAGAATTTTAGCTGCTTTCCTGTGCTTCTTCACTTGTTTAAACTTTTTGTTTACATTCCAAAACCAGCRTTGTAGGTCTGTTGAGAACTGGCATCTTTGAAAATAAAATTGTTCTTTGTGTTCACATGATAAAATTTCTATGGGACTGGACCACAGTCAGACAAATGGAATGTTTTACTTTGCTCTGCCATGGATATTTCTTAGATTTCTGAAACAAAGAAAGGAAGCAAATCCAAAAGGACAAAAATTCATATGTTGATTTAGACACTAAGTACTTTTGAATCTGTGAAACTGGCTAGTTCTCCCAATGTAACTATTACTGTTTTAAGACTTTTTGCTCATTGCATTTTGATTAAAAACAGAAATTCAGGAACGTATGAAATGAAAATGGAAAAAGGACACATGAATGCAAACAAATGTTAACCAAACTGTGATAACTTAAAAAAAAAAAAACCTAATTGCACCTTGATATTCTAAATTAAGRCTTAACTTGCATGAACAGCTGTAACACTGCAGTAAAAAGGAAGGACATTTATTTCTGATATTTGAGGCTTATTCTGAAAATACATGTTTCTTTTCCTCAGAAATCCYATTTCTTGACTCACCTATCAGTGWCTCACCATTTTAATTTCTTTTGATTTGTTTTGGAGATGCATATTTTCATAGAATAAAAAACCACACAAAAYCTTCCAAGTTCTTATTTAGTCAGATTTTACATATCTGCTTTTATTCTCTGAACGTTTCACTGTGGTACAACTTTTGTCATTTCTCACTCATGAACATCTTGATGACAGAGCAACATGACGTGCTTGATGCAGAAGGAAATGTGGCAGGACCTTCACACTATAGATAATATAAAGCATTTTGCCATACTTTTCTCCATTTTTTCTGCCTCACAAGCAGCAGAACACACAGAGGTAGTACCCAGCAATTGAATATGTTTGGACCAAAAAGCTGTTTTTTGTTTCCTGATGGATTCACCATAGAAACCAAAAAGGCCCACCACTGAAACAACTCCCTGCAAAATTCAAGAGTCCAACCACATGCTTAAAAACCTAACCAGAGAAAAACAGCAAATGAGAATGGGACAATGTTGCTCCACAGGACAGAACTGGCCTTGAATCCTCTCCCCTGCTAGTGAGGGRCAAGCGCTGGCAGTGGTGGACTGAGAGGGGCAGGACAATGAATCCTAAACCATGGTTTAGAAGATGAAGTCACTCTACAAAGAGTAAATACCTTCTAGAAACCATCTGAAAAGAAATGCAATGAGGATCTTTCATCACTGTTTTTCCATCTGCCCAGACTTTTGTCAAATTGTAATTGTTTTATCTGTAAGGAAGTCCATTTGATTTTTATGCAATCAGAAACCATATCCAGAATAATGGCTACCATGCCATTATCAAAATAAGAATACAGTATCAGTATAAACCAGCTACAGTTTTATTATAATACAGCTATATTTATTAATAAAATATATTAAAAGCAACAATCAGATTAACGTAATATTTTTTTTTAGAAAACCCAACTGTAATAAAAAGTCATATTATAAATGAATAGATTTAAAGAGGCACTGTAGTCACTACCATGACCCAGTGATTTTAAATTAAATCCCATTTAAACTTTTTGCATAGGGAGACTTAATCAGACTTGTAGCACTGCTAGTTCTCCTTCGACCTTGCAGAGAGCAGAGGAATAAAAAAAMCAGCTCTTTATCACATGCTGTGCACAAACAGCAAATAAAGCAGTGTTAACTGAAAATACAGGAAAATTTCCATTAAGTCTYGGTGAACGACAATAGGAGCATTAATATCAGAAGTAGATGTGATTGTGAAATCAAAATTTGTGCAAAAAGTGAATACAATATAAAAACACCCTCACAATTCTTGGGTCCCTTGGAGCTACAAAACGCACTGTGGACTGTCCACAATTTTTCAGTTGCAAAGAAAAGGAAGAACCAGATTCTACTGCTCTGTGCTTGGCATATCATGCTGAGGGATGGATGTGGCAAAATCAGAGGAAATTATAAATAAAACTGACCTGACCTTAATACCAGAATTTTTTTTCTTTTTTTTTTCTTTTTTTTTTTTTTTTTTTTTTTTTTTTTTTTTTTTTTTTTTTTTTTTTTTTTTTTTTTTT
>NW_026623294.1:1721190-1816607 GCF_030028575.1 Malurus melanocephalus | reverse complement strand
TTTTTTTTTTTTTTTTTGTTTTAAGTGCTGGAAAATATCCGAATACTTAAAATAGAAAATACCTACATTTGAAGTCGTATAAATGATGATATTTTACATCATGCAAAGCAACTCAATTTAAATATATAGCAACAGAGAACAATGACTTAGCAATGACCTGCATTATTCTTGTTATTTTAAGAGTGCAATATTTAAACCAGTACTGCCATTTGTGATGAAACTACAACATGGGAAAATATCCACTGGGAAGAAGAAAGAGACCACTTAACTCACTTAATTTATGACTCAAATGCTGGTCTGAACCCAAATTGTTAGAGGTCAAAATCCAGTACATCATTTACTTTGAATAAAAGCTGRAACAATTAGCAAGAAACATGATCATGATTCCTCACTTGAATTTTTAAAAAGTAGCAATTTAAGGCTTATTTGAAAGTTTTTATACTTGTTTCATGGTTTGTATCTTAAGGCATTTTCAATTACTATTTTACATTAGTATGTCAGTAATCATAAAAACACTGTTTAAATTACACAGAAGATGCTCACAACATCTTGTAATGTAACCCATTTAAACAAAAAAYTGTAAATCATTCCCAACCAAACCAGGAAGGGGCTTTAGTGTCTCACCAACCCAACAGAGCTTAACAAGTAATTTCAATTATGATTTGTTAGTCCTGCAACAGGCAAATGCAGCCCATAAAAACAATTTATTCTGCAWTAATTTCCTTGTAATCTTCTGTTTTAAGGTCTTCCATAAACAGTCATTTATGCCATATATTATTTCTTTCATAAACACTGTACTACATCCCCAAAGAGATGCTATATCATTTCACTTAGGACTTCAAATTTTTTCATTCATTGAATAAACTTTCATAAATATTCATGCAAACCTTATACATAGATAGAAATAATGAATGGGATATTCTCAAAATGAATGGAATTCTCAAAAATGAACATTAATGTATATATTATGCCCTTCAACAAACAGCACCTTGGTTTTTATAATTCCAATTAGTTCCTGATTGATCTCAGTAGAGTTTGCATACCACAGGATTTGAATCATGACATCTTTGCACATTCCCATGATCATTACTGGTTGATACACTTCAGCCTGCCAGCTACTGCTCATCACAGCAGCTGAATCCACATCTTCTCACAAACCTTGTTGTTTTCCTGTCACATGAGACACCTAAGCTTCATACCTTATAACCAATGTTAGGAATCAGTAATAAATTACYAAAACCACCAGGGATTATCTCTCTCATATTAATAATTAGCATATCATAGAGGTTACCACAAAAAAAAAAGCCTGCAGAATTTTAAGGAAGAAAATATTATCATTGAGCAGCAGCTGCATGCATATGGCAGTGGTTAGAGTCTGACCCAAAATACAACATCAGACTAAGAAAATAAACTTCAACAAGACTAAGCATTTCTATACTTTACCATTAATAGTGTATTACAATTGCTAATCAATCATAAAGTTGTAATATGTAATTAATGTCAAATCATCACGAGTCTAAAGGAAAACTGAGGTTCAACTTTTATACAGCCTTTGTTTCTTGTTCTCGCAGATCCCTCAGCATCAGAATTCCCTGGTTTAATGCTCAGCACTGGCTTTAAGCCTTGTGGCTCTTCCCATAAGTCTGAAAAATCTCATGTTAATTCTTGCTTTAGGAACAAGACTTACACTGAAATTTACCATGACGTTGGCATTGCCTCTCTCTCTCAAACCCAAGAAAGTATGGCATTTTTTGGTTAAGTAGAATCTAGAACATATTTTAGAGYGCTTGGTGACAAGAAATTATCCATACCAGTAGCAGTATGTTTGATGAAGCCACAGTTTCAGCAAAGTTACTGCCAACATGGACTTCCTATAAGCCACTAGACACCTAGAAAAATTCATCTTGTCTGCAGGTCCACAGGTTCTGTCACCACTTCCTGCACARGGCTTCCCTGTAACACAACATGATCCTTTAGGGCTCAGCCATTACCTTCAATTTGTTCTGTAGCTGTAGCCATACACATTTCATTGCTTGGGCACTGTCTCAAAACCTCCAGGTCAGTGACATGTGACTGGCTTGTTTGCTCTGTCGCCACGAAAAAGTCAGTGTGCCTCAAGCACCACAGGTAAAATCCTCATATCTGAGGAACAGCTGCTTTTGTTCTGACCCATTAAGTTTTTCTACAAGGATCYCTCCAGACTGGTCATGACAATGTCTTCCACACCAGTGCTTCCTGCAGCCATCCTTAAGAAAGCTTGCAGTGCAGCTTTGTGTGAAATTAAGTTTAGAGAGATCAGTTTGAATTTCTATCACAGAACCATAGAATGAGTTGGTTTGGAAGAGACTTTCAAGATTATAGTTCCAGCACCCCTCCCAAGGGCAGAGATAACTTACACTAGACCAGGTTGCTCAAAGCCYCAACCAGCCTGGCCTTAAATACCTCCACAGTTGGGACATCCACAACTCCTCTGGACAACCTATTCCAGTACCTCACCACCCTCAATGAAGAATTTCTTCCTARTATCTAATCTAAACCTGTACTCTTTCAGTTTAAATTCATCCCCTCTTATGACTGCATTTCATTGTAAAAGGTCCCTCTCCAGCTTTCTTTAGGTTCTGAAAGGCTGCCCTAAGGTCTCTTCACAGGTGACTTTTCCTCAGACTGAAAAATCCCATGTCTCTCAGTTTATCTTCATAGGAGAGTTGCTCCAGCCCTCCGATGATCTTTGTGGCTCTTTTCTGGAATCATTCCAGCATGTCCCTCTTGAGTTTGGGACCTCAAGAGCTGAACACAGTACTCCAAGTGCAGTCTCATGAGAACAAATTCAAACTAAATGCCTCCAAACTAAAACTGCTGAAGCAGGGAATATAACCTTTTCACTTCTATGAAATCAGAGGGTTTCCTTGTATATCCATACAGCTTTCTGGCTTCTGGAGTTTAGCCTGACCTATACAAATCTTTAAATTTCCAGTCTAATGTTAGTTCATGTAGGTATAAACTTCTTAAAACTATTATTAATCCCCCAGGCCAAYAAAAGTATCAGGAGTAGTGACTGCCATCTCTGGACAGGTAGGTGTCAGTTCAAGGTACTTTTCTTTAACTTCTCTCTTTCCCCTCTGTTTATTTAACTTCCAATGCTTCAGTAGTGTGGCAAATGTTTTCTGCTGCCTGCTTTCCTCTCCTGCTATCCTTCTGCAGTGAACTGCAAATGCTTCAGTTTAATTCCTGTTCTTTCTGAACAATTACAGCTCATTAGCGTATCAGAGTTCCCTGAATGAAAAATTGCATATAGTGATAAACCCTATTGGAGCAGAAAACAATAAACATGACTACAGTGCTAAATGCCTTGATGAAAAAAACCTACTAAATTTCACTACATCATTTCCAGTTCCCACCGAGTTCACATTTCTGTGGTGTTAAGCTGACCAGGAAGGCGATTCTGCCAGGGTCCCACATTCAGAGGAATTAACCTTGTCTAAAACACTTAACTTCTCAATGATGAAAATGCATTCTTTCACAATTAACATTGAGAAATCACTTCCAACCTGATACTATTAATGAAAACCAGATGTTTAATTTTCTTCATTGATTTTGCTAGCCATGCTCATATTCCCTGATTTCTYTGAATTCTGCAGCTTTGTTCAACACGTAAGTAGATGCTACATACTCATTGAAACATGTGTTCGTACACAAGCAGCAAGAATCAGCAAATACCAATGATCCAAGAGAGTAATTTTGGGTTTTCTGCTCTAAATATAAAATGTAAAGAAGGTCTTTGAAAAAAAAAAATGCACTGCTGTTTCTGGACAGAACTTGTACTCATTTCTTTAACTCTGCATATTAACCAAAACTGACTGAATGCAACAGAGTGAGGATCTGTCATTGCACACAGTTTCCAGCCATAAACATAATGAAAAATGGATCCCCTGTGTTTAAAAACATTAATTAAATGGTTTTTTACTGTAATCATAGTAAGCAATCTGTGCAAATAATATTGAAATACGACTGAAATAATAATGTTTTGTTCAATCTATTTAAAATAGTCATTGACTTGCACTGAGGGTAGAATCAAGGTGATGTATAAGYATTGCACAGAAGAAGAATGTTGACTGCTCCATTACACAATGGATTGCACCAAAGCTGCCTTCTGTTACTTGGCTGATTTTACCATCTTCTGCAGCTAAGAGGTTTCAGGACTTGTTTGTCACTTTTCAGTAAGTCCTGTATTCAGAAAATGGATGGTTATGATGCTGCCAGCCTGCCTATGAACCTAAAGGAAAGCTCTTTTTCTTTACAAAAAGTGCACACCTTGCTCATTCCATGTTCGTATGTGAACATGAACTACAGTCTAAAGCTCATGCAGGACCAACTACTCATTGCATTTGAAAACAGTAAAACAAAATTAATTTCTAAATCTCCTGAAACAGATTCCTCAGGACTGTAGTATTACATGTCTTTTTCCCTCCTTCTTTAAAATTACCTTTGGTCATCGGCCACGTTCTGGCTGCTGTTGAGGACAATCCTCCACAGATCAGAGGCGATGAGCTCTTTCTGATCGTTCACAAGGTCAACACTGGGCAGCTGCAGTTCACAGACTTTGCTTTCTGACAGACTGAATTCGCGGAATGCAACAAATGATTTCTGAAGCTCATCCCAGTACTCCAAGCTGCAAGGAACCTGTGATAAAAGGGAGTAGGCATAATTACTTTATGCTTGATTGCAAATAGAATGCATTTCCCCTAAAAAGTGTAAAACTATTTGAACTAAATAAAAGTAAATGGTCATATAGAAAATCGTAACTCTAACCATTACTCAGATCCTGCATTGTTTTGTCTTAACTGAAAATGTTTTTATATCATTGCAGACTAACACTTCCAACTTTCTCTTCCTCTATACAAAAATAGCTACTTGTTCCACAGCAAAACATGAATAACAAAGACAATTCATCTAACCATAATTTGCATTATGCAGCTAAAAATCCATGAGATGTCTACACATCATGGTATCARACACATACTAGTCATCATTATTTTTTTTTTCAAACCCATTGTTTTAGTTTTAATACATAACAAAAGATACATTTATTAAAATACTCGATGCAGAGAAAAGATTATAACAGACAACACAATGCATTGTGGCGGGCCAACATATTGGTAAAACTCCTGGGTGAAATAAGAAAGTACTTGCAAGTACATGATCCTTTCTTTCAAGTGAATCCCAATAAATGCATAGTGGCTTCTGTTTAATTACATCCTTAATTACAAGTCTATAAATAATTCGCTTGGATTATTTCTGAATGCATCACTGAGCTGGAGAAAATGTTACTATAGACATTTCTATAGGCAAAAGAAAACCAACTTTTATTCAAGTATACATTTTAAAGGGTTGTATCCTAGCTGTTTTTGGGAATTTTTTTAATAACAAGAAAGTGAATGAGAATATGAATTTAAAACAAATGCAAACTCAGCTATGAAGATTTTAGAATTAAGATACGGAACTCCACAAATKATGGCAGTTGTACACGTTCAAGAGTTACTAAAAGTCAAGCTGACACAAAACAAATAGAAAAAATTGCATATGTATGTGCTATTTTATCCCTGTGTATCTGTGTATAGACATGCATATATAAATCACCAGGAGAAAAGTAAGAATGTGGCAAAGATGCAAGTAAATTTAGAAAAAGCTTTGTAAGTATTCTTCCTTATTATTCAGTAAGATTATAATGCAGATGGAGGTGACAGCAAGCTGATTAATTAACGGGAATAAAGGTTAAGAAGGAAAATTCAGGGAGCTCAATGGTTCAAGCTGGGGAGGGCAAAGGAACATAAATAATCACCAAAGAATTCTGGAGGAATTAACATGTGGAACCACAGAGCCTGAAAGGTGGATTTTTATTGCATGTGTCAAGTCACAATGATATGCGCAGAAGGAAAAAAGCAACCACGGTTACTAACATTTTTTTAGTTAGAGATGTAGAACAAAAAAAAAGTTATCTGATAACTGTCAGTAAACCTCTGATGTCAGTAATRTATAAACAGAGTACCACAGCAATATGAATCAGGAGAGCTGACTTAATTTCAAAGACTAGAGTGTGAGAAAAAAGGACTGATTTAACATCAAAAGCCACATGTCACATGTGTAAAGATAACAACACATTTGTTTATAAGCTGCATATTCAATTGGAAAGGGTGAAGATCTGTAAATGTCATTTGGAAAATTGTGAGGCTGTACGATGATGCCTGGAAAAAGCAAATACCATCTTGAGAGACATCAGGTGAGATATTTCCAAAAGTAAAGGACAAATATTAATTGATTTGTATAAGACATCAGTGGGGATCATCTGGAGTATGCCACGTTTCCAATTCTCCATCTTAAAACTGTATTAGCTCCTGCTGTGGAGAGCTGAGGACTAAATGAAATTAAACAACAGGAACATAACCTCATTTCGGAAGAGAAACATTTAATAGAGGAAAGGTCTATAGAAAATTTGTGTCAAATTTGAGTTGMCCCATGAATAAAATGCAAGGCTAGAAACTGCACAGAAAAAGATGGGGAGGCACAAGGARCCTTGGTGCTCATGACAGCTGCTTTTAAAAGYTTGWTTTGTTAATTATGTGGAGAAAATARCAAGCATTGCCCCAATGGGAGGAGGCTGGGCTTGAAGACCCAAAAACTTGTTTCYTGGTTCTCTGCTGCCAACTCTACACCAGTGCTGAGCACAAGAGCAATAATAAATATCACGTTATATCTGTAGCCATATTTCAAAGTCACACTAAATAGATTCTTTTTGCTCTCAGTGTCATTAGAGTATTAGATTTTTTTTTTCGTAACTTCTCAGTGTTAAATTATTTGAATGTTTAATGCCTGCAGAAACACTTAAGTTTGCGACACAGCAATGTTCCTATCCTTCAGTTATGAACACATCTAAAGAAGTCCCCTATGTTAACCATGAACACATAAAGAGCAATTTCCATCATCTGCTACCTTCATACTAAATTGTGGAGCCATTCACACTCATGTGCTGCTTTTTTAAAATCTTCAGAGTCTCCACTGGTGATAAAACATTAGATTTTTTTTTTAAATACTGTAATACTTGGCATATTTCCTATATCATCAAGACTTGGAATTACATATTTATAAAAGGATCTGTTTCATTTCTGACAAAGGGCTGCAGCCTTTCATGGTTGTAAGGATACTTTACCTACAGCAGAATTTATTTCTGCATACTTTTAAATCTCAGTCATTAAAATACCTTGMCTTCTTTTAGGAACCTAATAAAATATATTCAAATACTTGGTTTAGTCTTGTGCTTTCTAATGTCTGTCAGCATCTGAGTTATCTTTTCTTATCAGTATTATTGAGCAACACATGTGCAACAAAAGTCTCAAAAAGTTATCCTATTTAGCATATTTATTTCTCTTGGATTACATCTCAAAACAAAACTCTTTTTTAAGAATGCAAGTCTCCCTACTGAGAATCAAACAAAATTGGATTAGAATAGAAAATAATGGGCATTTTAAAAGAGGCTAACCAAGGCAATGAAATCTATTCCCACTAAGATTAATGAGCTGGAAGAACAAATTAAAGAGTGAAAAGAATTTCTTAAGGGACACTACAATACAAAAACCATAAAATTATCAGTAAGGATAGGGAAAATCATATAGAGAGATTGAAAATAAAGATTCAATATAAAGACAGAGCAAAACCTGAAAAAACCCATACTGGATTTCACACCTATTGTTAAAAAAATAAAAGTAAAAGTAGGTACTTCAGCATTTCCACCCACTCAGTAACTGACAGATATATTGAAACTTATTTTGAGGAAAAGATGACAAAGGAAAATGATGAAAACAATTATGATGCCATAAAGAAGTAACAAACTCGTAACCCCTCTTCTGGCTGTGGTCTGTGGTATAAACAAACCCAGTGGAAGTTTCACCTGAATATGAGGAAGAACTTTATTGTGTGGGTGACTCAGAGAGATTGTGGCATCTCCCTCATTGGAGATGTTCAAGAACCACRTAGATGAAATCCTGTGCCATGTGCTCAGGGATGACCCTGCTTGARCAGGGAGGTTGGACCAGAGGATCCACTGTGGWCCCTTCCAGCTTTACCCATTCTGTGACTCTGTACACTTCATGCCAACCTCTGAAGTGAATTATGAACAATCTGGAAAGGCACAGGAATGATTGCTGAACTCAGCAGAATGCGTAGCCAGAAAAAAACCTATTAAACAATAGTTTTAAACAATTAAAGCAGACTGGTCAGCAAGTACAAAACATTATTCCTCTTCATTTTTGTTTATAATTTTTTTCTAACTGTACTGTAATATGTCAAGAAATCTCCCAGAGCACGAGACAGTATATTTCAAAGTGTCATCTGCACCTTAGAAGTGAGAAATCAAAGACAAACATTATGTGATTGCCTGTACAAAATAAGCTTGTGCTTTGGAACGGCACTAACAGTAAGCATTCTAATTTGAAGCTTGCAAAGACTTAGTMGAATTAGAATCTTTGCCCCTTTTCTGCACATCTAGTTTTATTTGTTCTAGGGGGTTTATTACTATTGCCTGATCTGGATAAGTTTAAGGGAAGATGGTAGCTCTGGGCAATATCAGCTGCCAAAAATAATAGTTGTGAAAGCCTGGAAAGGGGCTAATAATGCCAGAACTGAGTCATTAGTAGTGGGAATAAGTGAACTAGCTACAACAAAAAATTGCTCACATGTTCAAATAAGTATGGTGCTTTTATCTTAAAATATTTGAATAAAACTTAAGCTATAATTCAGATAATTGTTACCTTTTAGAAAGTAGGCAGACCACTAGGGCTGCCTCTATAAAAGCAAACTCTAACAAAACATGATTTTTTTGCTAAACAAGCTTGCTCCAACAGACATTCCCTGCAGCTTTTTGTACAGCTCTCAAAGACAGTTTTAACTGCAATGATTTTATACACCTGTCACTTATGTATGCAAAATAGTATTATTTAAACATGAACTCAGATTTAACCAAGAATCTCCAAGATCTGTTTTGCTAGAAAACCATGCACTGTGGCACACATATTTATTTAGAAGGATAATTATGGCAATAGGGAGCAAATTGTGGTCAAATGCCTTATTTTTCAGCAGCATTAACAACAGAGACTAGAAGCAGAAATGAAAGGCTGCATGAAACAGCCTAAATTCTAAGCAGAGAAATTGAAGGGTCCTCCTTTTACTCTTTATTGCTACGGACTGCAGACATTGGAGATCTGAAAATTGCACGGCAGTATTTGGAAGAAGAAGGAAAATGCTTATTGGCAAAATCTGACTGGAAGGAAAGCAGTTGTCTCCAGGTGACAATTCCAGTTCCATTCCCGGSAAGTACAGGACACAAACAAATAACTGTTTGGAAATAGTTGCCTTGGAGCAGAAATCTTCTGAATTAGAAGAGAATGGATTCCTGTTTTCTCCGAATGTCATTTCACTCCATTTTAAGGCATAAATTTTCATGTATATTACACCAGCACATACGAGAAGCATCTCTGATTTGAACAGAGCTGAACCCTCCAACATATGCATCTCACAAAGAAAAAGAAGCCAAACAATAAGAAACATGAAAATCCTCTTAAAAACCTGCATTCTGCAAGTAATTTCCTTCACACTTGTTAACCTATCAGCAAGRCAGGATTATGTTCATTAACAACATGAAGTACTCCCACTAATGGACTACAGTGTGATAGATGGTGCTTTTGCTTATTCATCATATCTTGTCATACATTTTTGTGTCAAAGATAATACAGACATCTTTTTTAGGAAAAAGCTACAGTCATCATTCTACTTCTTTGAGTTGTAGAATGAAGGTTATATTATGCCTTACTATTTAAATACCGAAGCATATCATTTTAAAACTTMGTATATATATAAAACTTTTAAACTCCATATATGCAGATTTCTTAGGCTGCAAAAAACATCTTATTCAGTTGAGAAAGAAAGATAGATATTAACAGTTGGATTACAGGATGTGCTGAATRTTTCTTTCAGCAATGCTTCCTTTTGATTCATGTATTTGCTAGAAAATAAGCTTTAACAGAAGAAATATTCATTTTTTGAATCTCAGTCCCTCAGATCGTGGGCGCTTCCTCTTGGAAATTAAACTATTCTTGGTCCAGAAAAAACTACTGTACAAAAAAAAGCACACAGAAGACAGGAAGCGTGTGTGTGTTTTATCTCCTCCAAGCAGGGCCACCTCAGTGAATGAGGCAGAACACAACACAAACCAGCACTCTGAGTCAGACACCAACACATACTGAGATTTTGACTTCAGCTTCCTGAGCATGAATAAACTGATTGCTCTGTAATAAAGCTATTCTGTTATTAAGATATTTTACTGGTTTAGGGCCAACTGTCTTAAAAATACAATTCTCTCAYTAGGTGAACAGAAGTTGCAGTAGCAGGAAATAAAAAGTTTTATCCAGACTTTTATAAGGAAAAAATTCTTGGCAATAACTATGAAGAACACTACTTTTAAATTTAATTTTCAAGTATTATTTATATAAAACTAGCAAAAGAACTCTGTAGAAAAATACAATATGTAGAAAATATGCCCAAAAGAAAAATAATATTACATAAAATAAAACTTTGTAATATGCCTGTTCACACAACATASTCAATTCAATCTGACCAGTGAACACATTTTGGACAAATGTAGGATACTTCAACATCCACACTCCTGTTTATCTTGTGTGATTGACACTRTGAAAGCTTGCTCATTAGATAATTTTTTTTACCCTTCCTCAGAGCTAAGATGGTATCATATCTGTGTGGAAAACAGACTCTCCTGGCACAGCTACAGACCACCACTATCCCTATTTGGTGAAGAGAAAAAACAAACAGCCAAACCACCAAAACAAAAAGTGACAGCTTACAGTGAGGTAAAAATAGAGCCTCATATTACTAGTATTAGGATTAGCAGTAGTACTGGGATTAAAATAATTTAGTTGCACAAAGTATTTTCTGTTCCACCCACCCCACAATTCTTTGCATTTTCACATACTTTGACAGCAGTTTGAAGTGTTACACACCTGTACATTTCAGGCAGTAAAAGTTATTCCACAATGGTWCACTCTCAATTTTCAACACTCTGGAATAATCAGACACCCCAACAAAAGATGTTTTTTGAAATTTTATTATGTAATTTCTTCACAGAATTCTTTTACTTCTCTTTGAACTTTTAAAAAGAAATTTGGTTCTAAAGCAAAGGCATTTAAATTACAAACACTCACTTWAAAATTTAATAAGCAGTATCTGCTTAATTTAATTTTTCCCTCTATCCATAGTGAGGTCTTTGGCTGACTAATGAAATAACTATTTTGCTATCTGAGTAATAACATATACCATGCCTCTTTCGACTCCATTTAACGTATACACTAGTAGTCCTATTAGCATATTTATTTAATTTTATTTAATTTTACACTGTCCTGCAGTTTACAAAAATATATTAAATAACAAATACATGTTCAATAACAAAGAGTTGTGAAAGAAAACTCTTGTCTTCTGAGAAAAATTGTTCTTTAAAAATACRTAACTGCCTTTTAGCTGACTCTGGAAAAAAGTTTCTATACATCTTCAACTAATAGAAGCTATAAAAAACCTTTTGTAATATTGGAACCAGTTGAGAAACCACAAGTATTCAAATGCAGGAAATCATGATTTTATAACATTTTAATGTGATCTACTCTTGGGAAACAAAGTTAACCAAGCCCTATTTCTGTACAGGAAATATTCCACTGTACAGTTGTAATACATTGTGGTGAGGGGTACAGCTGCAATTTTTTCACCTGTAATGCCCCACTGGTATTGTGGCTTACTGAATTGCATCAAGACTGCCTTCCTGTCCGGAAAGCCCTCTAAGTACAAACAAGACTCTAAGCCCAGGTTTTATTTTCCCTTGGTATCMGAATATGGTAATTTAAGAGCCCTGAGAAATGCTTTTTAACCTTTTAGAAGAAATATGTAGCATTCTTTTATTAGGAGCTATGTTCTTTGCCTTTTTAAAACAACATATGACCAACTTATCAATTCATCAGGCTAGCAGGTTCAGAGCAAATGCAGGTGTGTGGAGTAATGTAATCTGTCACAGATACTGGCTTTTTTCTTTATGGAAAAATTACTCTAAACACACTAACAGCTTTTGTTAAGAAAGTACAGAATAGTTCTGGGCTATAACTGAGATTTCTGCAGGACTTTAAACAGGAAAATTATGTACTGCTAAGTGTCAAACTTTTCTACTAACTGTATTAATCCTGAGATTGAGTTTATGTGATGAACACTTCCCTTTTGAATAGCAAAAGCAACAACATTTTCAAAATTTATTAGCTCTTAATGTATCTTTGTGAGTATTGAGAAACAAAGGTATACAGATTGGAGATGTTACATTAGTGACTCAACTACTTCTTGCAATACCCTTAACACTTTCTGATACAGGAACTATCTTTCATKTTTCACTTAAGGTTTCTAATTTTCTAGGTTTCAGTATTTAATAATAATATATGCATTATGCTGTTGAAATGYAGTCACCTCTGGGATTGAGGTTAGCTGTCTAGTAATACATAAAGTACCTTATAATTTTCAGTATATGAGCACTTTGACCACATATTCTCACCACAGTAAAGCCTGACCCGTACAAGAACTACCACAAAATCAGTGTASAGCCGGAAGGACTTGGGTTTGCGAAGTTTCATAAATCAGAGTCACAAAATCTGAAGAGTACAGAACACGAGGAGAGTGTAAATCTGTCATTAAGATAATCTGATGGTTTCGTCAGTCCTCTGGCACCCGGTAGAATTTTCACTGGCTCGGTAACCCCTGAGGGTAAATTTCACTCTGATGCACAGGCAAATTATGCAAAACTTCCATTAACATTCCCAACAAGTTACGCTTAACTCCCTGCAGACTGCACAGAAACTATAGGGCAAACGATACAGTCTCATCTTGATGCAGGGAACACTAAGATCACACAGCAAAATAATTAGGATTATATACACACAAATTAGTAACAAAATAGTAAAGTCTGAGATAATCCTACTCTCAGGCAAGGAAGTCCACAAATAMTGTTTAAAGCCAGAATTCCCAAAGAGAAAATGTTCTGTTTCAACATCTGCTTAAGACTCCAACTTACTTAGTCCCTATTTCCTTCCTTGCAAGAAAATGAAGACAATACTTATAACTGTCAGAACCTTTACTTTGGAAAACATGTGCACAACTCTTCCCAGGATCAGAGAATTTGCTCACATGCAGATCATGAAGTGTAAGTGGCTCAAGCTACAAGGAAAACCTACAGGCCTCTTACACAGCCCAGCTGTTTATRGGTGACCTGCATCCATTTTTGTACTCATGCATGAATGGAAATACAGCACCTATTGCTGAGAAATAGGCTCCCTACATTAGAATAAATGACATTTTTATGCTTCTAGTTTATGATACGTTCAATAATTATTGTTTCTTTTCAAGCTTGTTGCAACTCTTCACACAGTAGAGACAACAATAAAAACCACTGTATAGAGTCTTTATATAGCAGTAGTGTGACTATTACAGTAATTTTGAATAACATCCAATGGTAGAATTAACAAGAAATATAAGTTCTAAAATGCAGACAAAGCACCAAATTTGCCTTCTGAGCAATTCACAASAGGCAGACAAATTATTTCTCCATCCATCTAAAAAGTCTCAATATTTGAAGACAGCACTGAACTGCATGGCAGTAGATTCAATAATTTGCAAACCAACAGGTTTATCAAGAAGCACAGTTGAACACAGTTGAACTGTACAACTTATTACCTATTAACAGCATGAACTTAAATCACTAACCTGTCACACACAAATCATCTGGATTTCCAAAATAGTTGTTGCTTTGGGAATATAAGAAATAAATCAAACATGGATAAAACTGTGGTTTCCCAGAAAGCACTTTTCCCAGACTCTCAAATGCCCAGCTGAATACTGTAGCCCCAACAGGGAATGAAAAGTAAAAAGGAAGCAGAGCCAGCCAAAAATGAGGTATTCTCTGCAAAATGGAAAAATGAATGTCTTTGACATTGATCATAATTCTTTTCCTGTTGACTGTCATGTCAAATCCTTCCTGGAATAATGACTTACAGTAGGTCTAATGTCAGTCATTCCTAAGCTCATGCTTCCTTAAGCCACTGTTTAAACAGCCACAAGGTGTTAGAAAATGACTATTTATTGGCTGACAGAGTTGAAAAAATCAGATTCYAGACTAGAAAGTTTGCAAATGCTTTATTTAAATAGCACATGCATGTACAGCAATGCAACAGACAATTTCTTGAACCCCTGCCTTTTTAAGCTGGAAATATTTTACGTTCTTTYAAAGGAGATTTCACCACCTTTGGATATGCTCTGTGTGAATTTTACCACAGTGGTTTCATTTACGTAGTCTTTCCTTATTAAATCCCAGTTAAGCCCTTGCAATCTCAGAACTTTACTCACTGCCCTAAAATTTTCTTCAGTAGACCTTGAGATATGGTTAATTTAATCACCACTTTTCTGAACTGTGCTCTGTTTCTTAGGACACTATATAAAGGAGAAAGGCCAAAAAAGCAGACCTCAGCACACATTCATCTTTTCATCAGCTGTTATAATGCTGACTACACTTGCATGCAATAGGAATCCTGGCAGGTACACAAGGGAAACATCCTCCCATACAAAAACCTGCCAGGGTTATAGTTCACCATATATTTTATTTTAACTTAATATGGAGAAATGAGCAAATGCCTTAGTTTATTTTTCTTTTGTTCAACAGCTTGCATCTCTCACTGGTTGACAATCCAGTAAGAATTTTAAGTCTGTAGTAGTGATGCATCTTAAATAAATCAGAGAACTCAAATCTGGACCACTACACATTGTATGAATATTTTGATTAGACAAATCTGTTTTTCTCCTGCTTTTAAATCCATGCCATTTGGGTAAATGCTATTGTGACAACACACAGCTTTTTGTTTGAGATATGGGGCAGTGTCAGCAACTTCCCTTATTGGAAAGAGAACTCTACAATGGAACAGCAATCAAAGAGAATCTCTGTAAAGGGTTCAGTAGATGAAATAGGCCTCCAGCTGTACAGGAAATCATTTGTGTGTCCTGTTCACCTGCTTTTACAGAAAAGCAGAATATTTCCCCGATGGCATATGAACTGCTTTCCTACCTTGGTGATCCTGTCCCAATCTTTGCTTCCTCCCCTGCCAACCCAAACCTGTCAGCCTTGTTCTTGGTGAAGATAAATGATATAACAATATAACCCACATTACATCAGAAAACTAAAACAACATCACAGGCAAGGATAAATATGAATCTAAGATTCTCAAGACTGCAGGAAGACATGGGAAGACATTGGGAAACTAGACACATAGTGCAAATACAGTTCTAAGCCCCACAGCACAAATATTCAAAAGWACTTCCTCTGAGGTTAAATATCTAAATGTAGCTAGCTTCATATTGTATCTGCACAATGTGAAAGTCACTACTGAATCAGTAACAGATTTTTTTTCCTGCAATTCCCTCCTTTGAATTTTAAAAATATGACAGAAATGAAGAAGACCTTCTCAAACAGTGGACTTGACAGATCCAAGGAAGTGTACAAGCATACTTGAATTTAGCATYGCACAACAGTTCTGAAATACAGTCCTTTGTTATGATGTGGAATATATTCTTCAATTATTCTTTATGTTCTAGGCCAGTTGAATTATCTACATAATCACAAACTATTGTCTGGAATTAGAAATTGCTCTTACTCCTTTCTTCCTAATGCCATACTTCCAACGCAACCAGAACAATCAGGATATAGCAAATTGCCACAAATTCTCTTTCAACTGYGCTAGCAGCCAGCTCAAGCCAATGTCCTCATCATTAGGGAGATGAAGATCTCTCTTCACTATGAAGCCCTTACTCTGAAATTTTGACTGTCCAGCCCATTTTCCTTCCTAAAACACTTGTGTATCTTCTACAACACTGATACCCCTGCAGGAGACATTTCTACATAYATTCTAAACCAAAATCTGCTTGAAGGCTATTACCAGGCTTCAAGGTCCTTAGTGAAAGACATTTTATAATCAGATTTCATAGGAATGAGAATCACCACTGCCCACAGATTGCAACTTTAACTGCCATGCAGCAAGACCCTGACAGAGCAAACAGAAGAGCTTCACCCTGTAATGAATAGGGTTTAATGTTAAACTGGGAAGCTGAGGCATGCCTTAATTCACACCCATGTGAATACTTGCTGACACAAATTTATAAAAAGCTGCACATCTTTTATTAAAGAAATTATCTGCACCTGAAAGTGTCCTAAATGTAGCATGAACTGAATTTTTGGGGCAAGAACAGTAGATATTTCTCTCTGGTTTTGTGCACATATTTTCTTTAAGCATAGAATAAACAAGTCTTTTGAAGCTGCTTATCTACATATCTTTAACCACAAGACTTCCTCTTCCAGMAATACACTTGAATGATTTATCTGTTATAACTGAGAAAGTCTCAGAGAGCACCCYTTTTTTTTGACTTAGCAATGTATCRACCTTCAATATTTTAAAAACAATGGTATTGCTACTTTATGTTGCTTTTTACCATTTGAATTAATTTAGTAAATTTTTTCCAAGTTTGGACTTTCCTCTAGTCCTGAGGTGGGAATATGATTCTCATGTCAACACCACTCCACCTTTGAAAAGTTTTTCCTCAAATACTAGTTAKCTGAAAGAATGGTAAATCACACAGAGCTGAAGAACATTTGTAGCACTTGAAAATGGGCTTAAAGATTAAACAGAAAGTGTTTTCAGTGTCTGTTAAACAGTAAGAACAACAAATTCAGATGCTTTCAATCTCCCCAAAGATATATAATCCTGATGCAATTTCTTGCTATCTGATCTAGGATTCTSACTTCTTCAAACAATTAGATCAAACTTTTATTTCAAATTGCTGAAGACAATGCAACATGCAATGTCATGGCAGAGAATCAGCTCTTCCTGTTCCCTCCACAAATAAAAGCAACAACATTTGGGTTGTAAAAACCAAGTATTAGAAACTTGACCAGTGAAACTGCTTACCTTTGCAACAACACAAAGCACAAGACAATAGCTCTTGGGGCAAACTAGAAATAGCAGCAAAGTAAGGTTCAACAGAAACAATATAGTTCATATCAACTCTTACAAATCTGAAGCTGCTCTCTATCCTTTGGCTGTAGCAGATGACACGCACCTTCAATATTTAGAAAAATTCTCTTCATGGTGAAGCTTTGGCAAGTTCCAGGAATTTGAATAATAGCTATAAAACCAGAGACTTCTAAAACCTCCCCATGATTAAAWCGATATGCTACAAGTTTAACAAAGACAGAAAGCTACATGAAATGTCATAGCAGCTTAGAAACAAAGAACATGCAACTAGCAAACTTCAAATTCAAGACAAACTACAGAAGTGCACCTTTGACTGTATCTCTGTGAAGTACAGGATTAAGGGAGACTGGTTACACAGCTGGTGACATTATGGGTCCTCCATGCATTTGAACATATACACAATCCTGGGAAAGTTTTTAAAATATATTTTAATATAGGTCGGTATCATTATTGTCTTTAAATTTAGATCCYCTTTTTCCAAGAAGTCTTTGGCTTGCAGATGTTTCTCTAATGTTTCGTTTCAAGAACTGAATAAAATAAATGTTGTTTTATCTTCTTTTGCTTTGCATTTAATGAATTTTCCATATGCACTAAATCTGCAGTGTATTAATTAACATATATCTGTACAGGGGGMAAAGTGGAGCTGATGAAAGGCCTCACGATTAACTTAAATTAGAATCTGAAGTTTGAGATGMGTATTTGGTAAATGCAGTTTATCTAAAGAAATTAAAAATTGACTCTATTTCTTATTCCACCCATATACCTCTGTTACATTAATAAAAGAATGCCCACAGTCCACATTTAAAATGGCTATTCATCAGGTGTACAGACATTTCTGGAAAATGTGATAAACTACCCCATTGAGCCAGGCAACAGTTACTGCCATTATTAATGGCCCACAACCAAAATGTGGATCTTCTTGTAGGCATTTCTGTACATCATATGCCCCAGAGTAGAGTGTTTGACTAGATGTCCTCTAATTTGGCTGACACTTTTAATCTTTTCTCTGGTGGTAGAAATGTGAAGTATTACAGGAACACCAGCAGAAGCTGAGAGAGCTTGATCATTGGTAGCTGAGTGCTTCTCACTCTCTGAGGCAATCACAGTGGATTGTACCTTCATATGGAAGCACAAAGAATAATGTGTGTGCTGCTAAAAGYTCAGCTGTGTATGCCCACTTGAAGTAGAACTGATATTCCCCTTGGATAGGGTCACTTTATTACACAAGCACATACATTATGGTTCATGATGTCTGTTATCTATAATGGGGGTGTAATGTAATTATACCAAAAACTTGGTGTGCTGTGCTCCAAAAATACCAGCCTGAAAGAAGGCAAAATGCTGGCTTTCATAGCAACCTAATAGGGTCATCAAGACAGCCTACAAAAACACAATCTGGATCTTTGATTCAAACCTCATGCCAAGCTGAGCTGATTTTTTTTCCATTTAATTTTAATTTTCATGTAACTGAAAGGAGCTGACATTTGGCTGTCTAGAGGGCAAAGAAATTGGCAGGACACTTACATGATCTCACCAACAGTATGTGCACAGTAATAACATTATACCATTTATCTGAGGAAGATTATCCTACTTATTCATAACTCAAAGCATATTGGTTGAATAATTCAATTTWAAAAGCAATTTTTAACATCATAGCAATAATGAAATATAATTCAACATTTTTGAACAAATAGAAAGAACTGGGAGATATTTATTTCCCTTGACTCAAAACACRATTCTGATTAACAACCAGATTGAAATTTTAAAAAATAGTGACAGGTCCAATTTGAAATACAAAAGGGAAATTAAGATTAAGAGAATTAAAATTGAGCTAAAATCAAAATATGTATACATAAGGAATAAGTGAATTTATAGAGAATTGCACTAGATAGGAGAAAATGTTCTTTTAGAAAACAAAAACTCCAGAGCATTAAGGATCAGTGCAGTTTTGAGGTATGGTCTATTTTTGGGGCACAGAGATGGCAGCGCTCAGCCCTCCTTCAAAGAGGAGTTCCATGATCTCACACAGTCAAACTACACCATCCACTGCAACTGTCTCAAAGCAAAATGACAGAAAACAGAACCTTTCCCWCTACTWYGTGWGTCTTGCTRGAAGCAGCACAGCCATCTGCCATCACAGAAACACGAGAGAATGGTCAGATTGGAGATTTTACTTCAATGATTCCAATGGATCTTGGAAGTTTCAGACAAGGTCTTTCCTTGCATGTTTCAGTTTCAAACCAAATGAAGTCTTTAAGCAAAGACTGATGGAYGAAATCATAAAAAGTCAAAATATAAACTGTATGCTTGCAAACTAGAACGGATAAACTTGGCTATAGCTTATTATGCAACATAAAAACTTTAGAGGTAAGTGGGTAAAATGTTTATACAAGTAGTTTTAAAACTAAAGATATGCTCAAGCTGTGGAATGTATCTCATATTGGTTTTATAGAGCTCCTGACATTGGTTTTGTGCTCRTTTTTAATAAATCTGAGTTTGAAAACATTCATTTCACAGCAGTAATATTACTGAAAGTAGAAAACTCATTACCCACCTGAAGAACATCTCCAAGGTCAGCAGTGCTAATATCTGGGTCTTCAGTGGTATTAAAAGGAACAGGGTTAATCCTTACAAGAGTGAGCACTCTGGGTTCTGGATATCTCCACAGCATCATTCCTGGGCTGTCCTCAGTTTCATTGTAAAACACAACTTCGTAAGCACTGGGCAGCTTTTGTGCTTCTGTTAAATGAAAGAAAGCTATAATCTGTTATACAATTTCTAGAAAGAAACATGCTGGTTTATGAAACCAAAGTGATTAAAAAGAAATCCCTTGGGATCAAAAGGAGAGAAAATAAAAAAGCAATTTCCCTGACTTTTAAAACATTACAGCTTAATGGAAAGAAATAAAAAGTCTTTTAAAGTATTTTTTTTTTCATTTTAGCAGATGTCTTTTCAACCGCTTTTCCAAAAAATACAGTTATTCATTGTAAGAGGCAAGTAATGTCTAATAGGTTACTACTGTTTTTACTTWATAGTGTAGAAAAAAAAARRAARRAAWAAARGAGAGCCAAAAAGATATCCTTCTTACCTGCATCTTGTATATACTGGAACAAGCCTGTTCTCAGATCATCTGAGGTATGCTCAGTTTTTGAGGCCTGATTCCTTTCTGCTGAAAAACAAGTGGGGTGTGTGCGTTCAGGTATCAATGTCTCTACACTGCCCTTTTTAGTAAGGTACTGCCACAGAAGCTCCTGGAGAAGAACTAAACAGTTCAAGTGCTCTTGACCCCAGAAAACCTTAAAAAAGACCAAAAAAAAAAGAAAAAAAGAGAAAAGGTGAAAAAGTGACATACAAATATTCAGTAATTTTTGAAGGAAAAAGCACCTCCTCAAAACAACAGGAACTTTATATAGCTTTTGAGTCTGCTCTACTTACTCCTGAATTACTTGCAAGTATTCTTAATGTTAAAATAAAGAATAGAAGCMACAAAAAGTCTTTACAAAACCATTTGTCAGATTTGTTATTTTCATAATCTGAAGGAAAGCATTAATTCCTACYACTCAGCAATTCACAGTGATGCTGYCTGGAAGAYAACAAATYTTAAAAGTTTTATTCAAGAACAGCACATAATGATAGGACTGGTCACAGGTCTCTCAGTTTAAGCTATGACAAAAAAACGCTTAGAAATACAAACTTTAAACTGTTCAAAGAGCTTGTTGCTCCAAATTTGGAATTCTTTAATACATTAAAAACTAAGTGACATAGCAAAGAATGTGACTCAAAAGACACATGAAAGATCATCTGAAGCACAAAATTGGCAAAATATGAATTAAGCGTTCTGTAAGTCCTCTAATAGAGATTAAAAAGTTCAAAGTTTTTTGAGGTTTAAAACAGAAATAAAGAAAACTATCTAATAAAACCAGGCATGCAAAGTCCAGAGGATTCACACCCTTTGTAGCAAATTAAAAGGCAAGAAGACATTCCTTTCTCCCAGCTTTGACCAGCATTGATGCTTTTTTCAAATCAAGCTCCTGTTTGAGAGAATCTTATTAATGGGGACAAGTCCTTTAGACTTCATGTACAGAAGCAGGTCTTGAAGCAACATGGAAGACAAGGAAACAACTAGCAATTAATACAGAAAKTAGACTTGTAATCAGTGCAGGATGAAATCAAAATCCCCAGACAGTAACTTTAAAGTCCCCRGTAAGGGTGTGAATAAAGTAAACAAGTCAGGTGTGCACATAAAGAGTAGTGCAAGTATTTCCTTGGGGGAATACCAACTTTTGAATGTGAAAAAAAAATCAAAAAATACCTAAGGGAGTGTAGCAGAGCTGTCAGGAAGGCAGGTTTTCCTTGCCCTGCATCTACAAGTAAGCCCACAGAATAAACCAAAACTCTCTTGGGGCCAGCAYCAGTCCTGAGTTAAAGGTTCCCAGRCTAAGCAGGTCATSCCCCGACAGTTTCTCGAGTACCCCTGGTCTTGGGATCCCACACCTATTCCAGCACCACCTCAAAGGAGCTCTCTGTCACATTAAGCCAAACTCAGAGGCCTCCATTCCCCACTGATGGAGGAGGGATGAATGTTTTTTCCCCTCACACTTCTATTAATTTTATTTTTAGGCAGCTGGGAACTCCAGGGCATGGAACTCCTACTAAGCATTCAGGGATGAGGCATCAGTTTTACATAAGCTCTCAAGGTTCTGAGGCAATACAAATAACAGTGATAGATGAAGACACATTTAGAGCTGGTAAAATCATTAGCCATAAATATATTAATTTGAAACAGAACTGCTAACAATTTCATCAGCATTCTCAAATATTTTCTGCCAGACCAAGCACTGAACTATCTTCTTCAAAAGCTAACTGGCCTTCATTACACTCTAATAATAAATGGCTTTCTGGGATTTATAGATTTTCTTTGGCACTTGCCAAAACCAAAAATTTTTGGAAAAAAAATAAAGTAAGCACTTTAATACCAACACAGAGGTACTCAGCCAAGTACCTGTGAAAAACAAAAAATGAGAAAAGGAACAAATGGACTCCATTCATTTAGATACATTTCTTCAAAATTTGTGTTATCTGATTAACCCTATTCCCAGTGCTGTGGTTCTAAGAACTTCTAATGCCAATTCTGGGAAAAAACTTAAGATTAAATGTCAAAATTTCCTTTTTGTGCTTTATATGTTTGATTTATGTATCTATTTTAAAACATTTGGTGTGTATAGATACTATAATAAAAATAATTAAAACAAGACATATCTTAAAGCCCACATACTCGTTTAAGTACCACAGAATCTATTTTTCATTTAAAGAACTCCCATGTTTCCTGGACTGATTTCAAGTTGTGGGCACTTCCAAAAAGGACAAGATAGCACGGAAAACTGAGTATTAATTGCTACAAACAAGAGTTTGCAATTACTCCCCTGAGAAATGCATGTAAGTTTAAAAAGAAAGGATGTGTATTTCTTAAAGCTACCCCTAGGCATTACAGACACATAGATCATGGACAGACAAACACACACCCATCAGAACAGGGCCCTAGATATTAAGTGCTAGTAATTTGATCCAGTATTTTTAAGGAACACACACATACAGCTACAAAACAGGGCTCAAGCACTTTAAAAAAAAATTTAAAAAATCWAACTTGAAACATTGTACAAAATTTTTCAATCAACAGTTTACATTAAAGAGTAGACACTTATTTCATATGGTAAAATAAAAACCACCCAAATTAAACGTGCAAAAATCTCCAACCTAATGACTGGTTGTAGGATTCAAAGCTTCACAGGCTTTCATGCAATTCATTTATGAAATCTCAAAGCCAGTCTGGCTCAATAGCAGAGCCATAGGCACCTTATACAGACCTGCAGCAGTCCTCCTCTCAGATCAATGTAGATTTTTGGAATAGATTGCTCTGGACCAGGATCACCACTGTGCTTACACCATTTGGCTTCCACATTAACAGAGCAGCAAAAAGGGCCTATCAGACATTTGGCTCTTTCTTTGAGACTTGTTTTAAGCAAGAAATCTTTTATGTCAAGGGCTAAAGATGATCCATGGATTCCTAAAAAGAGAGAGAGAGAGAAACTTAATCCCACTGGTAGTTACTGTCCCAACACTTACGTGCTTATTTCCTGTATTCACTTTACCATGAGCTGAGAAACTGGTATTTCAAACTGATAGGAAATAGCAATCTTGAACAATTGTCTGCTTTTGTTCAGGTTAATTACTATAACATAGCACATTGCTAGACTTAAGAGTGCTTAGCAGGARAAGAACAGTACTGCTTGAATTAAAATAATTAAAAACAAACGCTTATCTCAAAATATATAATGCAAATTTCAGGAGAAAACAGTTTAAACTTTTCACATCCTAATCATTCGTACTTTACATAGTTTCATAAAACCTAAAAATGATAATGGCAGATCAAATTTACGCAGAACTTACATACTCTCATTAAAGACACAAACGTTTTGAGGATAGAAACACCATTTAGGAACATCCCAGCTCTTGTGAATTTAACTTATTGCAAATCACTGTTTAATAAAATAAACCATACTTAGTATTTCTATTTCTTTTGTATATTTACATGGAAAGTACTACATCTGAGGTTGGCTTAACTTTSCTCTCCTTTGGTGCTAATACTTGGACTCAACACCCTGAATATTGGATGTCACCATAGTTAYAATGCACACAGCTTGTTTTTCTAATGAAACTAGACATTTACAAAAGGAAAAAGATTTAAAAAAAACACCTAAGGCTTATACACAGGTGTTTCACAGTACAGTTTCACTTTATATTTTTATAACTTTGCTGATAGAAAAAAAACAATTAAAAAACAACTCACTCTTTTGAATACATGCAGTAAAACTTCTCCTATGAATCTCTCCTAGTATCCACGGAATAAATCTGTCTGCATCCTAAGGGTTACAATTTCATGATACTAAAAACTACTTTTTGTAATGGATGGAAATACATTGGACATATTCTTTTCAAASCAGCAACCACTAGGAAGGTGGTCCAACAGCCCCCACAGTAATAAAGGCATTGAATTTTGTCCAAYCTGAGTAGGCACAACAAAGCTAAGCCATCTCTCCCTTGAGCAGCTGGAGATTACAAGAATGATCAAGGGCTGGAACAAACCATTGTCCCATGCCARTCAACAGGACGGTTGTCACTGTTTGGGAAAGGAGTTCCAGCTTTGAGGTTTTTCATTTAGGCTGGCTTGTGAAATCTTGTATTGTCTCTCATGGGTAGCAGGCTTATTATGGGACAGAAACTGTTCAAGGTGGGTTTTGACAATTTCAGGGATAATTGAGAAAACTGGCATCAACACCCAGACACCTTGCTATGCTTAGTTATTTTAAGAGGCACTACAACATTAGGAAGTTCTTTTTTTTTTTTAAATATGCTATACGGAATGTTGATTTTAAAGAGGAGAAATTCTTGGTAACTATTGCACAATTCTTCAATATACAGAAATGTTCTTTCTATAGTTTAATTGGAATATGTGCCAAATTGCAGAAATAACAAAAGGGGAATACAAGTGGTTTTATTTATGTTTTCTTTCACTGGGATTACACTTGGAAGGCTTATGCTTTGCAGTCTCTTTGTGTTGTCATCTCAGCTCCACAAAGTACAAAGAAAACACAATATCCAACAGCTTAGAAGCAGAACTGAGCATTCAGCACATAATACTGCTGGTACAAAATCAGCAGTGCCTTTCTCAAATGCTAAGTAAACAATGAGAAATGAAGAAACAATTAAGAATAAGGAAGTGTTGGTTAGTTTTCAATACATGAAATATTACAAGACACAWCCATGGACTGAGTCCTACAAATACCAGTAAAAGCTCAGGAACTCAGTAAAAGATTTTTATTTTTCTTGCTGTGACCCAGATTGCTYTTGTGTACACAAGAATCACACCCTTGTCCCTTCCAGCAGTTTTAYCTACATATCCTTTCAGGGATGAARTGATTCAGTATAAAAACCACTGTTMACTCTTAAAAAAAATATAATGCAGAGACCATTCAGGCAAACTTGCATGAAACGATGTTTTGAGGAAGCTTAAAGAAAGCAAATGAAGAACAAGTATGCATGAGCCTTAAAAAGCAATAGCAAATAACGAGATCTCTGTGTCTGAGAGAAGTTTCAATAGGGTTCTATTTCTATGGAAATCCTAAAACTACATGTYCAGTCAGTGAAGTGCTTTCCCATGACTAAAGCAATCACCTCAGAAAAGTAACATGGCAAAATAATTTCCCCCTGGTTTTGTCCTTCCACACTATTTTCAGTCAGTCCTTCAATGCATCTCTTACAAACCTCTATTGTAGAAGTCTACCTTCAATTTAAATAGATTATATCAAAGGTTCCATTTGAAGTGAACTTGAGATGGCAGCACACAGAAGCAATACACCTTCAAAAATGATCACTGTGACATGCAGAAGTTAACTTGTGCTGTTTGGATTATGGCTCACGAACACCAATGTGCTTTTCAGTACGTGCAATAATTTACTTTTAGGAACAAACAGTTTCATGACTTTTAAAATATTCCTCCAAGAGACTAATAAATATGAAGCACTTGCTTTGGACAGTGTTTAAATAGTGCTGCCAGCCCTCCCCATCCGACTCCAACCAGAAACACAATAGCACCACAAAATGCATCTACACTAACAGACCAAAAGAGAGCTTAGACCAGGCTTCTCTGGGCTATGGGAAGGATTACCTTTATGACGTGTGCTCCAAAGGAATATCCAGCTATTTTTATATGGTTGGAAATAACATAGGAGGATTTGAAAATTAGCTAGCACTTGCTTGTCCTGTTGAAGAAATTAACTTGTTCCAAAATTAAAGTGGAAATCATTACAACAGAACAGTGAAAAAAAATTTACTTAAAGACATTTACTTTGATATTCTATCATCTTTTTTTTAGTCAGAAGGTTCTTGATTTATGCTAAGATTTRCAAAGACATCTCACAGAATCAGAGTATCCTAGAACAGTTTTACATATGGTTCAATTAGAGTTTGTACATGATTATAGTACAGCTGCATTAATATTTGTCAATAACAGGAGGCTCTGTACTCCTTTATGCCATATGTGCATAAATCCATTTGTGTTTATAGAAAAAGAAAGAGCTGGCCCATTTTAATTGATGCAGCAAATATATAAAAACAATCCTTGCCTTACAGTAATGATCACTTAGGGTTTAAGCAATGCAGGTGTTAAGAAAGAGCTCTGTTATTTTTCCTGATTAACAGAGGGAAAGACAATGTTTTGACATAAACTATGGACTTTCTGTTTTCAAAAACACCTCAATGTTCATATTTGAATTGACTCCAAACAAAGTGAATAGAAATGTAGAAAGAACTTTTTACTTTCTGTTATTATTTACCCTGTGCATTTGCTCTTCCTTAGTCACAAATGCTGTTTGGTTTACTGCACTGTCACCTAATGCAACACAGAGCATGATTTTAATTGGYAAACGTCAATAGGGGACAAGAGTTTTAAGAAAATGAAAACACATGCATTTCAATAAAGGTAGCAAATAGAACTGAGCTGGAACTAAGCTTTCTTTTGAAAAGCCAGCAGCTTTGCTACAAACAATAGCATTGTGAATGCTCTTTTGTGAGTGTGGGGCAGCTCAGTGCGTGTCCCAGAGCACAGATCCAGTCACGCTGGTTCAGATGCATGAGAGCAGTGTGGTCTCACTGACAGCAGCAGCCTGTTGACTRTTTTCCCACCCAAGGGTTCGTGGTACTCTCGGAAGGAGGAAGTCCAGMTCTCCCATGGGTCCTCCATGCCTGGGTGGCAGAGAGTCAATCTGGCTGCTGAAGATTAATTAGCAAGTGGTTTTCCTTAGCACCTTCTACTGAAGTGATAATCTGTGATTATCAGCAGATATTTGCTTCTGAGCATTCATTCTTCACATYTGTAGCTTCAGTAACTACTTTCAGATTGTCAATGACATTAAGACAGCTAAGAAAATGCAGATACGCCATTACATTGAATGTATTGATACAACTGCCTACACAATTTTTTCCTCTTAAGGAAACTGGAAATACATCACATACTGAATAGTTATACTACACTTTCAATGCTTTGTTGAAAGGTACCCTTGACAAACTTATTTTCTGAGAAGAAAGGGTAACAAGGCTGTGAAAATAATTACAGGGGAAATTCTGCAGCTAATTTAGGAGCCAATCAATACTTAAGTCTGCAAACAGCAGTAGCAAACAAATGGTGAGCCATAGTAAAGAACAATTTTCCAGGAGAGATTTAGTTAACAATCCACTGACCGCACTGGATTTCTCATTAGTGTCGAGCTGAATCTTACAATGGTTCATTCTCCCCCTGAGAACAATACTTACACGTTACCAATTAGCTATTCCTTAGTGAAAGAGAGTTTTYCAGCATTACATTGGGACACATATGGGCTCTGTAAAAACATGAGATGTGTAACACACGATAAACAGAAAGTAATGATCTTAAACAGGCCAAACCCTTGAATTCATCACTAATAAATGTCCCCATGCATTCAGTGGTACTGGCTGTTGGGAGCCTGTTTTCTTCAAGTACTTCAAACACTAAAATCCAGGAACATTTATTATTTTAATCCATTACAGGCAGTGCTTGATTTAACTTTATTGGTTGTGGTGGTGGTAGTAGTTATAGTGGGGGTAAAGCTATGTTCTTTTACACATCATTTCAAAAGAGCTTAATTATATTTTATAGCTCAGGCCAGGAATCCTGCTTGTTTTGTGTCTAACAAGGTTCAAATGGAGTTCAGGTCAGTGATGAATCAGAAGAGAAGTCAAAGATGGTTATCTATCTGAAATGAGCTCATCTCCTTAAAGAATAACTGGGCAGGTACATMATCCTCATTACCCTACTGCATACTAAATAACTGAAGAATCTCAATTCACTTGGTTATTCGGTAAATTTGATTTTGTGATGCTTGATCAGAGAGGGAATATTAAAATTTAGATCCAAAGGGATTTTAGTTTTTGGTCAAGGCTGTCTTTGGAGTACTGTAATTTAAAATATATTTGTAAAGCTCTATATTGCCTTATGTTATTCTAATTATGTGGAGAAAAATGYGTAATATAAACTGAACAAAAATTGTGTTCATTTTGCATCTGTGAGTCCAGCTTTCAAAAYTGAGTGCTGCTATATTGATATGAGTTGTACTTGATTCTTTTACCATGAACATTCTATTTTTAGATATCAGCAGGTTTCAGAAAAGCAGCCAAACATTCCTACTCCAGCTCTACAGATGTACAAGGAGATGTTCTTCAATTTAGAAAAAGATCTAGGTATTGTCACATCTTAATTTTAGCTGTGTGGTTGAAAACTTTGSTTTATTTTCAGGAGGCAGCTAGTAYCTACAAATGTCTCCAATCTTTAAAGCTGTAAATACTGAGCACAACTGAAAAATCAGATATTGAATGGTTGGAGAYGGAGCATTACGAAACTGTGGGAGCCACTGAATATGTAGCCCAATATAATCACCACAATGTTAATTTAGAGTTACAGTTTTGATGTCTTGCTCCTCTGGCTCTACAGTTGATTCAGTGGATTTCAACCAGGAAACTAAACAGTCCATGTACTAGAGGGTAACTCTTCTTTCCAAATATGCCATTCTGGAGATGGTGCCTGGCAGCAGTGAGCTGTCTGGGCTCTRTAACCCAGTCAATAATGCTTGTGCAAGTCCGAGTGGTGACAGACACCAAACAGGCTTTCCTGCACTCTTGGGATGTGGCTCCTGAGGACTAAGGACAGTCCAGGTCCAGGCTTATTCCAGTCCTCTCCCTTCAATCCTTGCTCCTTCGTACACTTCCCAGTAATTTTTTTTTTTTTTTTTTTTTGCTAGCATGGCCATTAAAGTGTACCGGTCCAGTGAGCCAGCTAAAGGAGTCAATCTTGTTGCAAACTTTTCTTTGTTGTTGGCTTAGTTTTCAGAAAAATGAGTGCCCCCACTCAACYCAATGAACTGAGTAACTGAGCTAGCACAAGACAGAGCGTGAAAATGAATTACTACAGTAACCTGAATTTCCTAAGAAGTTGCACCTTTTGTTTGGGGAGCGAGCTGGTCATTCCATCCCATAAAAATATTCTTGACATAGAAAAAGAAGAAACCTGTCAGTATGTCAACAATTTAAACAGCTTCTGTGCCTCACACTGAAAAATGAAGATTGAACTGGAAGAACATCACAGAAAGCATAAATGTTTAAAGAAAACAATCATCTTTCACTGTTATATCTATTTTCCCATGAATGTAAACRGTCTATGAAATTGACTTCCATGTAAATATCGTATCACCTATTACTGCCACATACAGCACTGGGATTGCACTATCAAAAGAAATTCCAGTCTCAAAAAATAAGTAATTCTTTTCACAATAACAGCTGAAGAGGGTAAAAACCCARCCATATCTGTTCTGAATCAAATTTCATCTGAAATACTTTTAAAGCTGAGTTGCTCAAACTGCAAATGCAGTTCTACAAAATTAGTGCACACTGTCCTGAATAAACAACCTACAAGGAACTTTTTGTTCTTTTTTTTTTTTTACTCCCTCGAGTTAAGGTGCCAGTTCATCAGTAGCAATTCTGAACCCTATTACAAACTATCAGTAGGGACTCTGACCAGTATTAACAGTGGTACTCAGTCCTGGGATTAGATGGTGTCTTGTTTCATGGATTTTWGGCCATCTGTTCTTCCCTCCTACGTTATACTCCTGCAGAACTATAAACGCACCTCCACCTCAGGGACTATAGAAAGGAATTAGAATTCTTCTGCTTTTCATTATCACAAGATTCAGTAACTCATTTCATTGTCAGGATAATCCCCTTTTACTCTTTCTTTTGCGCTTGCAGGATATGCCAAAATGACAAATAAAATCCCAGATGTTAGAGACCTGATGAGGTCTCCACCTTTTCTTGAGTGTTGGGTTTAAGCTACTTGGGACACGGTGTCAAATCTGACAGGACCCTGATGCCCACACCCAATATTCATTAAGATTTGTTAGTGATTTGTATAGCTGTCTACAAGCTGCACTTCCACCTCAATCCTCAGTGGCCATTTAAATATTTAGTTTGTCCTCTGGCTTTTACTGACAGGGAATTAATTTCCTATTGTTCAAGTGTTGGAAAGAGTTTATATTTCTTTCTAAAAGTAACAAACGCCTTCTGGGTGTTGTAAATGGCTTGTTACTGCTGCATATTATTTTAGGTAGTCATATCTAATTTAAAGTTTTATTTCCCCGTGGGCTAACTTGTGTATCTGCAGCATCCAAAGGCTATGACAACGCCTTAGCAAAGTTTTCTCGAGAGAGTTAGTTAACTCCAAAATGAAGTTTGGTCTTTGCTCTGTACCAATTCATATCTGCATTTAATTTCTAATAGTTCTGTAAAGTATCTCGAGTATGTAATTATTTTCAGGTTTAGTAAAAATACTTGCAATCATCATAGGCTCAAACAGTGTTTATTTTTYCCCCCTTATTTCTACGCTAAAGTAATCATCTCTACATATGGGACAAAAGGCTGGGGAATTCTGTGTATGATCTTCAGAATATTTTATGTCCGTAACTCTATTAGTTCAGACGCTGAACAGTAAGACCTCCCTCCTGTGTCCAGAGTAAAATAAGGCTCCACTGAGAGGCTGCAGGCTTCGTGCTGTCTTTCACTTTGGGGAAAGAGTGGTCCTCAGCTTCTCTTAATTTATCTGCTCTTTTGGCAGATAGTTAGTACTAATTTCAAMAACAAACCTAAACAAACTGAAAACCAAATGTTTAGAATTGCATTCTGTTTTATAGTACATCTTCCTAAAGATGATTTCAATTTTAATGCCATGTGACAGTTCTGGAGTGAGTGACACCTCAAGCATGGAACCAAGGGATCTCAGATCTGACTGTGTACCAAGGACTCAAACTCTAACCCCTTTGTAGAAGATTCCACATACTTCAGAGGACAAAAATCACTGAACCTGCTCTAACAACAGTGCTTGGAGTTGGGGTTTCCGTCAACAGCACAAATAAGCTGCCAAGCTAAGTCTGGTATTTACTTGTATAAAATGGGTACAAGTTTAAGTTGTAACTCCAAGCCACAAAATATAAAATGACTAAAAGTAATTGTTTTATTGAACATCAGTACAACAAAGCCCTACCCTTAAGGGTATCAGAAAAACTATAAAGGTAATATCTTTTAAAGTGAAACTAAATTTTTTTTCCTTTGAAATGGGATTTTTTTTTTGTTTTGGTTTGTTATTTTTCCTCTTTGTGCCAGTACACTACAACATACTCTACAACAGTATTGCTTGACTAAAACCAAAATGCTGAGTATGTAACCATGAGTACAGAGTGGAACGTAAGTATTCTAACAGAAATAGTAACCATGTTGTTATAAGTAACTGTTGTACCAAAACCTGAAAAATGTCCAAAAAATAAAGTCCCTTGACAACTAAAGGTTTGGGGTTGTACAACAGCACAGCAGGATATATAGAAATAGAGGTGTTTTAGTTTGATCCAACTGCAGTGTGAGTGTTCAACACTTACAATTTATTTTGTTAGAAGTGAAATAATTCAACTAATTAGCCCCTCTGTTTTTCAGAAGCTATAACTTCTTAATTTCATAAGAAAATAAGAAGAAAAATAAAACRAGAATGCTTTTAGTTTCCATGATTAAACCAGTAAAGTCTAGAGGGAAAACTGATAATTAAAAAAAAAAAAAAAAGTTGGATAGCAAGCTTTTTTCTTAATTTCAGCTAAAAAGAAATGAAAGCAATACAGAAGGTCATGCACTTTTATTTTGCCCCTATAAGGGAGGAAAAATGCCATCAATATATATTCTTCTGAGGGTTTTTTTACACAGTRATTCCTAGCAAATAGGACTCCTTACAAAACAACTTCATCTCCGCATTAAAACTCATCTGGAAAAGGGGTCGTTTACACTGTTTATAAAACAGTGCCACATAAAACGTGTAAAAAACCATATTTCACTAAAAATAGCTTGCGTAAGTAAGGGATTAGAGTAGTTTCTACTGCTATAATTGTTCCTTTGTAGTTTTTTCCATGATGTTTTTGAACAGTGTTTTTAACTATGTTTATTAAAGTCAGCACATCAAAAAGGATCAAAGAGTAAGCTAGTGAGAACCAAAGAAACCCCAAGCGTATTGTGTTGTCTCACTGGGGAGTTATGCAGATTCAAGTAAACAAGTGCAAATTGTTGAGGTTTTAATGAAAATTTTCTACAATTATTGTATCTGAAGTCATTCTATATAATAACATCTGTACAGCAGATGGTCACACTGTACAAAAGGCAAGCAATGCTCCTTTTTCTTCCTCTGTTTTAACAGTACATCTGAGATGACTACTTTTGTCATTGTGCTTAGCTTGGTTCAGCAAATAATTCGTAAAATGCAGCTGCTGCAGATGGTCACAATAGTTATTTGACTGTAAAATCAAAGACACAGTGAAGTATTCATGTATTAGTTTCATTCTATTAAAAAAAAAATCTGACATTAACCCTCTTCAGCTCAAAAGGTGTATCTATAAAAGCTTTTATAAAAAAGAAGAACTGAGATATTTAAATGCTCCTTCCTCTCAAGACACAGCTACAAACTTTTTTAAATTGAGTTAGCTTGCATAATTTCTTTTAATAATAAAACAAATCTAGTTAGTAACTGTGGTATGCTTCCAAAGTATTTTTAGCACAAGATTATAATACCATTTCCTTCACACTATTTTCTCTCCTGAAGTTTGAATTTCCACTTGGGTTTCTATCAGCACTTTAAATTCAGATTAGTAATTGTAAATAAAAATCCAAGCAATTTAYTAAAAAGATTTTTTTGACAGGCAGTTTTGTGGAATGTGTGTGTCTTTTGCTCTTATTAAAACGAAAAATTAATTTACTGGCCCATCGCAACAGCATGCAAAACCTCACGCAGATGCATTTTTCTCTTTAAAAAGTAGAGATAAAGCAATTTTAACTGGAAAAAAAATGTGAAGTGTCTGTTGATGTCTGTTATTGTCTGGTTATGAAAGTTCTTTATATAGAATAACTAATGTCCATTTTCATTAGATTCAACATCAGTATTGCTTTATTTCACAATTCCTGCCAGAGTATGACCGTACTGAAGATTCATGTATCACTTGTAACACGTAAAATAAAGAYTGATTTCCTCAGACTGCCAGAAGAATTAAGAAAGAGAACTTTGTAGCTGAAAATCTCTCTGAGGCTTAACATGCAAGGCAAGGTACGTCCTCCTTCTGGGAGGATGAAAAACTCCAGGGTAAGTGATGTACAGGGCTGCGTTTGCCAAATTGCTTCACAGCGCGGTGACGGAGCCGCCCCGCTTTGATATATGGAAGCATGATGTGGACACCATAACGTACCATGGGACAGATAATGCACAAATGATACAGGGAACTGATGGGAGGGAAGAGATTATTACACAGAACCAAAACCAAAACTATTTAAAGCACATTATAAAGGCTTTTACTTGGTTGCAGTGACTTCTGTGACAGAGTTGTGATCTGAATGGAAAAGCGTGCAAACACAGGCACTGCTCCTGCCTGCACTGCTACTTCTTCATGGATAAATCAGAAGTTTCAGGTCCCGGCACTTTCATGGGTTTTCATGTCYTATGAACCTTAAAATTTTCATTTTTAGCTTTTAAAACAATAACTTGCTGGACTGAGAAAAACATTCTTTTTCTGATGAAAAAGAAATAAATCACCACCTCACTTGGCCAACAGCTTGTTCCTCTCAGCTACAGACCATTTTACCTCACAAGCTACTCTGCCAACTACCTACATCTGGCTCATCTCTATACCATGGAAATATATCATCTTATTAATTTTATTGAAATACTAATAAAACAATTTACAATGACACTGAAAATATCTTCATTTTAAATGAGTCTCTGGTATCTGGTTAATTGCACCCGAGGTGTAAAGYTTCCTTGCAGTGCTTCAGTAATGAGGCCAGAGTGCCTGTTTTCCCTGTGTGACTCTCAGGTGTGCAGAGGAAATATGTAAAGATTGAAAACTTCATAAGTCTGAAGGAGAATAACAGCATTACACAATATTTACACAGCAGCACCTGTCAGGGCTCTGAACAACTATTTTTGTATTTTTTAGACAGAAACAAAGGTCCTAACAGGAAAATCTAGTTATAGAGTGAAAATTGTCAAAATTTTGCCCTTTGAATTATGTGCTAAATTATCAGAATACCAGATGAATGGTTCTCATAACCACTATTTCAGCCAGAATTCCATCAATAAATTAGTAATTACAAGCTAGGGGATATCAATTACAAAATTAAACATTCTTGGCTGCTACCTCACTGAAAGGAAAGCTCAGGTAATGGAGTCTATCAGGGATTTGATATTTTCTGTTGTGGATTTATGATGTTGGCCAGAGCAGTTCCCTGTGATGCCCCACACTTTGAAACTAGACCACTATTAGACAAACCAGTAGCACTTCCAACTTTAAAAAAAAACCTTTTCAACCTCTTACCTGCAGTTTTATGTCCACTTCTAATGTTCAGGCTCCCACTGAGGCTTGAGAAAGAGACTAACAAACAAGGTTTACTGGGATGTGGGATGGTTTCCATCAAAACAACCACTTGAACGGTGTGAATGGAAATTTTCTGGAGGCAGGAAAGGGCTTGCCACAAGTTTTCTTGCACTGAAGCCTTTTGCACAGCRTTGGTGTGCACTGCAGGTAGGAAGTCCTTTGAATTGGGGTGTCTGGATATCAAAGTGMCATCCTCGTCTGGAACACCAGCTGATGGAGCAGCCTCATTCTTGGGCTCATCATCATTTGAGGTTGTGATTTTCTTCAAGAACTGGTTTATTTGGTCAAGTCTGGCAAAACTGAGATTTGCTTTCAAAGGTTTTGATATGTCCACATTAATGTCAGCTGTAGGGGAAAATTGAAGAAAGAAATTTGAAAGCTATAGTACAATTATTCAAGCTATGTACAAATATTGGGCATTGAGTGTAAATAGCTTTTCCACCATATTTCCACCATGTTTCATTAAAAGGACTGAATCAATGTTAAAACATAGCAAAACAATATTTTTAGGAATAAATCTGAATTGAAATATAATGAAAATAACTACAAGCCACCTTCACTATACACTGTTTTAAAGGAARAAACATGGCACAATGTGGATCTTATCTCTTTGTTTCTCCCCAGGGATCACCACAGCTATCTCAAAGACACACAATTTAATTGAGTGTGTATGAGGGCAGATACATTAGCTCTTTTGTGTCAGAATAAAAATATACTTCACATTCTCTTGAGTTTTATATCCAGAAGGACTATTTGACTAAACTCCAAAGCCAACAGCGAACACTTTCAACACATTTAAATGAGTGAATAACATGTGTATTCTGTTGTTTCCTATGCAGTTCATATGCAGCAGTCATCAATACACTTTCAAGATGAAATGTGAAATAAAAAGCAAATACAAAAATTGAGGTATATTTAGACTTCTTCATTTTCCAGGGAGATAGGAATAATTTACAGTTTTAATTTTTTTTTTAAAATCATGATAATTTTTAAAATGCTTTTAGTTTCTTTACCAGGAAGGGTTTTGGTATTTCCCAGGCTACTAAAAGACGCACAGAATTTTTAGGAATCACAATCAATATGAACAACATTGTAAACAGCAATATTTTAGTAACTGAGATGTAGGAATTACCAAGATTATTTCTCAGACAGGAAGCAGGATTTTATGAAACTTATTTCTGTGCTGCAGTATCAGCACATAACAATTCCTTACAGAAATCCAGCTTTTAAGTCAGTTTTTAGGATTTTTCATTCCCAGTTCAGTTTTTGRCCAGTAATCAGACAGCTATTCTCTTTAGGGGGAAAAGTATGCTTTTCCCTTTGCTCTTTGATTGCCACTGCCCCAACCCCACAAACCAAAAGCGATTAAAATTCTGTGCATATATCTAAACCAGATAAAACATTCAAACAGCACTACTTAGTTTCAAGTTTCATTATAAATATATACAGGAAACACTGTTTGTTGAAGGTTTTACACAGATTAATGAATATTTCATCAAAACTAGCTTCAAGTTCTCCAGGATCACATCTTACTCTTAACATTGATGCAAACTAATGATCTTGAGTCTCCCATTCTTCAGGTAAATTTTTACACTAACAGTAAAGGGCTGCAGGGGGAGAGTTTCAGAGCAGCTTTTAAGCACAGACTTATATTGACTTCAGACACTCACAGGCACATGACAATGTACTTTTCTGATCCCCTCCCCCCAAAAATATCTGGCAGATTTCCTACAAAGATAAGGGAAATWTATTAATGGCCATGTGAGATCTGTCATAGCTGAATTTAAAAAACTCAAAATAATCTTAGAAAAATGTCTGCAATACTGCACAAGTTRCAGCTAACTGAAATTGAACACTGAAAAACAATTTTTAACTGTAACTTAGAATTTTAATTAATGGTTTGCTGAAAATGCTTTTTCTTCTGTTTAAAGCCTTCCACACTGAACCAGGACCTGGCAAATAGTTAGCCAATATGTGAGTTCAGTAGAAAGGCAAGTACCAAAGCTAGGAGGGTGGGCATTAGAAGAAAACAACATTGGAAAGGATTGTTAAACACTGGAATGGGCTGCCCAGGAAGTTGGTGGAGTCACCATCCAAAGAGGAGCTCAAGAAACAACTGGACGTGGCACTTAGTGCCAGGGTCTGTTTGACACGGTGGTGATCAGTCTAAGGTTGGACTCAATGATCTCAGAGGTCTTTTCCAACCTCAGTTACTCTGTGAAGATTTTCAGGCATCCAAAACCATACCAGAGCAACTTGGAGGATTTTTCTAAATACTTATACACAACAATGGGAAGAAAAATGTCATAACACTTTGGAAAAACTCCCCACAGTTCTTGGCACTAGGAATAGCCCAAGATTTGCTTGCTTTTTTGTTTTGCAGACATCACAGAAAGGGTCTCTCCTTTCTTTGAATAGAGAAAGGAAGAAAGTRGAGTCCCATGCGACATTATGGCATTAATTTATTTACAGTACTCAAATGAAAAGGAGTATTTTTAAAATGAAGTGTTAAAAAAATCAATCAACTGCCTYATCAACTTGAATTTCTCCCTTAGCAATGTAGTAATAATGGAGTAAAACAGAATAAATGTTGTTTATTGCTTCTGCTAAATAATTAAGTTTCTAAGTTAGTAAAGGAGGACCCTAACTSCTTTACTCGTACGGCAACTTTCACATCTAACTTATCTAATTATCTGCTTATCTAATGCACATCTAATTGCCAGCACCTTCCTGTGTTAATAAAGCCCAGAAGAACAAACCTCCCTGAAACCCAAAAACTGCTTAGACATTTAGACTGTTGACACAACAGGTGTCAAGAGCTTAACCCAAAGAGCAAACTGAATGTGAAGGATTGAAAAGGAGATGAACATCAAGGCAGAGAATCTTTTTGGGGCTTTTTCGGGCCAGGGCAGAGAAGACAGGGCGTGGGTGCAGCTCAGGGGTGGAACATACTCGGCACCTGGGCCTGTGCTTTATCACTGCTCTTGGCCACTCATCCAAGAAGKCAGGAAAAAAAGGGACACCAGGACACCAGAGAAATGCAAATTACTTCCCTCTTTTCTGTTTGGAGACTGTACACGTCACACAGAAAAATCTTGTCRCGACTGATAACCTGACAAAGTTTTGTACGAAGTTTTTATTACCCAGTAAATCATCCCTGACAAAATGTGATGGCAGCCAGAGGCATAATTGCAGAAAATGTAACTTTGGAACATTCACTGCAAATATTTTAACTATCTCATAATGGYATAGGTTATTTTTACAACTGGTTAAAGATTATGTAAAGAGATTCTTTGGCACTTTAAGTAAAACATTAAAAAAAACCCCRCAATTGAGCAATCTTTAGTCTTTGACCTCTTTTACACTTTATCCTTTGCAATGCAAAAGAAATTTTAACATTCCTTCTAAGGAAAATACATTTAAGTGATGGACAGGACAATGAAACTGATGAAATATGAAGAGCTGTTTATAGAAGTTGATTAAGATAGATGTTCAGCAGCTTCATCAGACACTCAAAATGGGCTAAAAGAAGATTTAAGAAACACCCAGATTCAACCAGAATAAAATTTYTGGGGTGGAAAATCCAAGTGTAACAGTTTTTTTAGATTACTTTAAACACCTTGAGAAGAACAGCACATAACATAGTGCAGATTCTGTACCCATAGAAAAACAGACTCTTCCTGTAACTCAACTAACTCTTCAAATTGTCCAAAATTATATCACAATCAGGACAGAGCAAAAGKTAGCTCAAAGCTACTTTTAACTCCTCAATTACATCAGCCTCTCCTATGCCTAATAGTGGCTGGCTACCAAAATTATAACCCAATGCATCATTTAGATTTAAGATGTATTTTGCCACGCATTATCTATTTCCAGTAAATAAAAAGTGAAAAAAATACTGTGCTTGCAAATAGATTGTATCAAGTGAGTTTTTTCTGTTATGTTTAACTTGATTGAACTAAATGGTATCAGAGCAATTTTTTAATTACAGTATAGCATTTCAGTGTAGAATCTGAGTTGTTCTTTCTCCCCCTCCATTTCTTCACTGCACCTCTTTAGATTATCCAGTAAACCCATGTATTTCAATTATTACTTTCTAATTAGCCTTTACAACTTTCTGAACAGCTACTAGGAAACAGAATGATGAAATAACTAGTGAGTTAAAAGGAGATTAGATAAATATAAATAAATTACACTTATTATATGCTCCCACCAAACCAAGAGATGACTTAACAGGAGGAAAAAGAAACACTTTGGAATAAYGAAATCAGAGAGGGAATTCAGGTCCCAGAGGCGATTCTACGGAGTTTTATGTTAATGTACACCTTGTGGGGGACCRAAAATCAACTGGAATAGTTTCCTGAAAACCGTTTCCAGCTATTTTCTCATTTAAAAAGTTCCAACTTCACTTGACCCATTAGTCATCATATTACTTACATTTATTATGTATTTTGAAATCTATTACAAAAAACCCAATGGATTCAATATGGCCTGTTTGAACTAAATCATAACAACTATAAAAGAAAGCCTATGAGCAGCATTCTGAAATTTCTGTCTGAAACAATTTCTTTCTTTGTCATTTTATTACTTAGAGCTTCAGATAAAAAAATTTCAGGGTTACGAGTATTTTACCCTTGTTCTCCATAACATTCAAATTTGTATTGGGAAGATATAATTTTCATCTGTGAACTTGGGATAATGATATTACTCAAAAGGACTTTTACTCAGAGGGCTAAGGATGAATAAGCAGCACAAAAATAACAAGAGCTCCTAGCACGTTGCTCCAGATAAATTCCAGCTCTTACTGAAGTCAGTGGGCTTATTCTAATATATCCCATAAGTTAATGTACACAATGTTACTATTTCTATGACTAATAAAATACCATTGTATTTTCTTTATCTTAAATACCAGAATGAAAATGCCATGGAAATTAGTCATAAGCTGAATATGGCTGGATCAATGGGCCAACACTATAAGGTTCARTAAGGCAAAATGTGAGTCCTGCACTTGTGTCACAACAATCAATCCCATACAGAGCTACAGGCTGGGGGAAGGGCGTGGGGAAAGCTGCTTCTTGGAAAAGGACCCAGGGGGTGCTTGCTGACAGCAGCTGAATGTGAGCCAGAATGTGTCCAGATGGCCAAGGCCAGTGTCATCCTGGCCTGTGTCAGCAATAGTGTGGCCAGCAGGGTCAGGGCAGTGATTGTGCCCCTGTGCTGGGCACTGCTGAGGCCACATCTGCAGTGCTGTGTCCAGTTCTGGGCCCCTCACTAGAAAAAGGACACCGAGATTCTGGGGCGTGTCCAGAGAAGGGCAGTGGAGCTGGTGAAGGGTCTGGATAGTAACTCTTRAATGGCAGCTGAGGGGAACTRGGGTTGCTTAGCCTGGAGAAAAGGAGGCTCAGGTGGAACCTTATCCCTCTCCACAACTTCCTGAAAGGAGGTTGGAGCCAGGTGGGGATTGGCCTCYTCTCCCAGGCAGCCGGCAACAGGACAAGAGGAAATGGCCTCAAACTGTGCCAGAGGAAGTTCAGGTTGGACATCAAGAAGATTTTTTTCCTTGAAAGGRTAGTCAGGCATTGTGATGGGCTGCTCAGAGAGGTGGTGGAGTCACCATCCCTTGAAGTGTTAAAGGAATAACTGGACGTGGCACTTAGTGCTATGGTTTAGCTGCCATTATGGTGTTCAGTCAAAGGTGGGATTGGATCTTGGAGGTCTTTCCCAACCTTGATGATGCTATCATTTGTAAGACTGGGATCTTTTTAAAGACTGAGAAATGTTGAAGTGTGAGAGAGAAAAATATGCTATTTTCTAAGAATTTGTTCATTTTCCATAACCCTCATGAAGCAGTGGATCTTTTATTTCTCATAGGTAACACAGAAAAGGCCAAGTCATTCTCCTTGAGGCTGGACACGGATCTCACTCTCACCCACCCCAAGAAGGTTGCAAAATACTGTATTTCTCACCCACCCCAAGAAGGTTGCAATATACAGCACTTCTATAGAAGAAACTACTATTTATCCTTAAATCTTAAGATGATTTAATTTCCTAGTCCTTAACAGGAGAGGAGCGGACATGGCATGAARCATTTTACCAACAGAGATACTCTTTCTTCCTCAGCCACCCATCCTGATGTRGGGAGTTTAAACAGAGGAAATCTGAGGAAGGTAAAGGTAATCTTAAGCCCTGACTCTGATTTGGAGTCAGGGTGGCCCTTCAGCAATAGGGTAATGACTGAATTACAAAAATTAAATTTATAAAAATAGGAAAGAGACATGTAAAGAAAAGACTACTTGCACTGTTCTCAATTGTCTCTGGTCAGGCATCAAAAGAGACACAAATTAAGAGAAATTGAAAAGCAAGAAGAATCCAAATGAATTGTTTTTATCCTCTAATTCATCATTCCCAATTTGGATCAAGGGAAAACGAGGAAGAAACTTGAGACAAGGCTTCAGAGGCCATCTGCAGTCCATCTTGCATTCTGCTTCTGTGAGACAGATGCCAGTTAGTCTAGAAGAGACTGGTAATCACTGCTCAGTACTTCTACCTACTGCTGTCTGAGCAGCCCCCAGCTCAGCTCTGTAAGGCCAATGTGGCAAACTACAGCCTCCAGGGAGCTGAACCACTGACATCACATGAAGGTGACACTCAGACATTAACAGCTCCAGCTAGCCAGTGCCCAGCTTTGAGATCTCAGACCAAGCTTAGAGTGATGCAATTCTATCCATTATTTTAAAAAAACATCACAAGTAAATCAAGATAAATTGTTGCAGGTCAAGAAGACCAAAGATACCATTAATAAACATGGAGAGTGACTGCTATTCAGTAGATGCTGACTGAAATTAAGCAACCGTGCAGCAACCAAATACAGCTCAGAAGTGTGTCAAGGGCTGGGTGGTGAGAATAAAAACTGTAATGGGGGCATTCGGAGGCACTGTCATGAAAGGAAAACCCTGGCTAAGGGAAACATTAACTCTCTCAACAGAGAGTCAAGGGAAGATAAAGCACACTACAGTGAGACGAAATAAATTGTTCCAGGTCATAGAGCACGTTTGTGGAAAAGACAAGAACCCAYAAATACTAATGCTCTATTTTCTGCTTAGCTGCTGAATAATACATCTGTATTAAGACACACATTTAAAAAAAAAAAAGTTTTCAGAAAATGGAGAAAATGTTTGAAGTGAGTGTTAAAAGAATGCCAATATACTAAAAAATATTATAAGAAAATATTTTACAACTTATCCATGTGGCTTCAGTGTGCTGTTTTAATTTTCAGTACTTAGGCATATAACAAACTAAATTTAAAATAAGTGTTGTAGACACTACTTTTAGAAAGGTACTTTGATAATTTTACTCATTATTACACTGATATTACAGACCATAGATRTGTCAAATCCAAAGCAATACCTACAGCCTGGTACACCTGTTTGGAATATTTCTCTTTGCCCTCTTAATCAAATAAATATAATTTCATGGCTACAGTGTCAGTGCTTTAAAAACTTGTTTGTAAAAGAGCAAAGGGAAAAAAAAACCTACTAGAAAGCTCAAAAGTTTTGCAAATGACCCAGAGTTAATTAGAAAAGTCTGCACCCTGGCTAGTTCCCCTTCTCACGTGTCAGCTCTCATTAAATCAAAAAATTCTCCTTTCAAAGTTAACAAACACCATGGTTAACAAAACTGTTAAACTGGGATCAAGTGGGCACATTCCTAGGTTTATATATGATGTCATGCTAAGCAGCCCACAGCTGAACTTGCAAGTAGTATGAATGATTTTTCAATATATTAAGTATCTGATCTAATGCTAATTTTCTCTCTATAGGCTAACTGTGCTGGGAACAGGTGGCCCTGCTTTCAATTACGGAGGGCTAACATGCCAGTGTGAGGCCTGGATTAGTTCACCTTCTCACAGGGAATTTGCCTCGGTTGGGAATGGATTTATTATGGCTTCACACATGGAGCGGAGCTCATGTCAGCTGAGGGCAGTGATACATCATATGATTCAAATTAACCTGCTGTGGACTGTTCCGCAGGGCTGATATTGTGTATTAAAATGACGACATTTTTAAAACAGCTTGAAAGAAACCAGGATTGCTGAAGTGCAATGGTTCCAATTTGTTCCAACTAATCTATCACCTGCTGGAGATATTATTCTAGTGGGTTTCTGGTAGCTGCTATTTTCCAGGTTTCTCCAAATCACTGACCTTGGTAATGGATACAACTGTTGCCTCTGCAAACWGCGAGGAAAAAAGGCTGGAGAGGGTGTCATGGTGCAGCTCTGATCCTTGATTTTTATGCCTAAGCCCAGATCCACTGCTRTGCCCCTCGTGGTGCCCAAATCATGGGTGGAGGGTCCGGCATGAAAGAGAAACCCACCAGGTCCCCAGCCCTCACTCTATCTTTCAACGGTACACATTTCTTAGTTTATTTGAATATTGTCTTCTGCAGAGATTATTTATAAAGGTGAATTATTACATTACTTCACAACTAACCCAACGCCTTCCCAGGAAGATACAGGGGAAAGAGGATTTCAGTACAAAACATCTACAATTKGCATGTATAATTATTTCAAGGCAATTTATATGAAGCTGTACTTCATAAATATGTTTTGTATCATTTGCATCCAGAAAGAATATATAAAAAAAGACAGCTTTCTTTTATAGCTAAGAACGGTGATTAAAAAAAAAAAATCCAGAAAAAGGACTAGAAGGTAAAGACAATAATTTTTCAAAGCCTATTAAAACAAGATGTCATATTTGTTCCTCACCTAATGAATTGTGTCTAATGCTAAGCAATAAATAGTTCATTTCCACGTATTACACAAATATTAGATGTACAATGCAGAAAACAGACTGAATATAAAAGATTGAGGGTCATGCAAATGATGTAAATGGAATTTTAAAATTCCTAAATAATTAGTTTCTGTAGAAAGAGAAAGAAGTCCTTTAATACATTGTGGGGTTAAAGTTGAGGTCTGTTCCCAGAGGCCTGATGATGAATGCTTATTTCTCCTAGGATCCTATTACCTTAAATCTGGAAGAAATATAATTTTTCTTTAGTTGCCAAAAATGTACAAAATAATCAACYCATGTGGCAAGAAGTGCATTAATGTATCCTGTTATTCTCATTTAATTAGTGGTTTCCAAGTTTAGCTACTTGCTGTAGTTTTTTGATCTCCAAGCTAATATAGACTGACAACCTGGTTTCCTGTGTGGTGAAACCACATGATTTTTCTGTGGAACACTATCTACTTATCTACTTCAGCCGACAAACTATTTGCAAGGACTGGTTTTATCTAACACAGCAAACACTGGCAGCTACTTGCAGATTTTTTTCTGTTAACTGCTCRATATTATTTTGCACTATAAAACATAGGCATGTTTGATTCTTACATTTGAAATTTAACCTCAACACACCAACAAGGTATTTTGAAAGAAAAATAGCATTACAATTAAAACATTGACCTCTGAACACTTAAAATCTACACAGAAAACTGTACAGTTATCCCAACTGCTACACCAGATTTTTGCCTGCACAGGCACAGCTTTCAAAAACGTGCTGACCTTTCAGAACAGTACATCATCTGTAACCAAGAGGCAGCACCTACATTCAATGCATTCCAGCAATATACTTATAACTGCAGTTATAAACCACATATACATAAATGACGATGAAAACACACAGTGTGTCATTAGAAAATAGGTCACTTAGTAGCAGCACTCTTTGCCAGATATTCCCCAAAAAAGAATAGCCTTCAAGGCCTGCAATGTAACTACTCCAGCGGGGCCTTTATTTACTCAATTTATTAGCTAAGCTGTCTCCCATCACACATACTGTTTGTTGACCTTGCAAGAGCTCTTGGGAGTCTTGCCGAGGTTCTTGTCCTCAAAGACAGCTGCCAGCTGAGTTAGGATCTGGTGGTGTAACACTTTCTCCAGGCCTGCTGACGGCCAAGCTACCTCACCCTGGAAGAAGCTGTGGTTAGGGGACTTCTTGTCCCRCAGGGGAGTCAGTAACTCATTTTCCAGTAGCCTGCTGAGGAGCTGTCAAGCTCTTGTAACTCTTTGCATGTGCTGTTCTGATGCAATCACATGCAGAATGAGCCTTCCATTACTCATCCAACGAAACTTCCATCCCCCAAGGAAGGCTTCTTGGTAAAGGTTAGTTTATTCGAAGAGGATCTCATAGTGGTAATGGCTGAGGTTAGAARAATCTGCAAGGGAAGGCGGAGCTGTTTTGTTGTACTACACTGGCAAACACTTCATTAAAATTCAGAGAAATTACTGTTGAGTCATGTGCAATGATATTTCCAATTAGCAGCAAAAAGATGATGAAAAAATGCCTTCTGGCTAAGAATAGATCCTGGAAGAAATCTCTGAAGTTTCAAATGTTTTGTAAGAATAAACAGAATGAAGATGATGATGCGTTAATTTATGGTTTTCCAGTTCCCTATTCAGCCAAACATTAAGGAGTGGAGAGATTTAACACTAATGCAAGATAGGACTGAGTTGTTGAAATTGGGCGTGGACACTTACACTGCTTGTGAATATATACTTTGCAAGCTGGTACCAACTTTCATGTTTGCCACTTTAGTTAGGAATCTGTCCTACTGACAGGCCAGGATCAGGGAAACACCCTCAGCTGTGTAACAAATTAAATATAAAGGCTCTGCCAGGAGACTATGGGGAGAACCTTGAGAGAGGTGGAATGCACAGATGAAGGGTCTGGGAATAGGGAAATCTGACAAACGTGGGGACAGAGGACATAAAAGAACTGGGGGGAGAAAGATAAAAGAAAACCATTCTGGCAGCAGTTATCAAAAGGTCACTGATAGTAGATACCTTTACCCCTCTTGTGCTGCTCCTGATTAGAATGAAAAGTTATTGTTACTCTCAATGAACCTTTATTCTTCTCAAATGGCAGTAGAAATTACAATAGGTCTGAAAGTTGAAAGGCCGATTCAAGTAGCCAAATACAGACCAATGTAACAAAAGCTTGGAATGGTAAAGTGGTATGAAAAGTCTTCTCTAAAATGATGTCTTTAAGAGACCATGGAAAACCAAAAAAGGGGGCAATGATGAGGTTTTTCACATACTTCACTGTTTCCCTGAGATTTCTGCCTTTGTGCAAAGAACGTTTTTTCCAGCTACTCATTCACTGGTTACTCAATTTAATGTCTTGGGCTCTGATATTCAGAAGTGATCACTGCTTCGCTGAAAGACAATGTGTTTCCAACATAAAATTCTATATTTTTACGCACTTTGGAAAACTAAATTGTTTTAAATTGCTAACCTTAACATAATGAGAAAACCTTTAATATCCATGTGCTTCAGTTGTCTTCTGTGAAATGGCAAAGGCACAGTATTTCATCAACCATGTGAGGGGTGTGCAGATAAATCAGTATTTCTGTGGTGCTCAGATGCTACAGCAGTAAGGAATGCAAAGGTAATTTCTGCTGCAGGACTAGATAGTGAGCTGTAAGACTGTGTGAATAGGTAACTGAATGAACAGGAAAATCCAGTCTTGAAGAGGTGCTCACTAAATGACTGATACCTGCTCACTGTGTACTGTGTGAAGTTAGGATATTCAAAAAGTGTGAAAAAAGGGGTGAAAAAAGTTAAATAACAAATGATAACAAATATGCATATGAGAAAATAGTTATGATGTATTTTCTAACTTTCACCTCAATTATTCTACATTGTAACTATAAATACATACTTCACAAAATGGATAATACAATTTTCAGGAGTTTCTGATGCTCTCAGAMTGCAACTTCAAGTCATACTATGATATGTAAATGCTAACAAACCTTTATACCACCCCACATATATTAATTAAAGATACGGTACCACTCATATTTAAATTTTACGGTACCAACACTTTGGGTGATTGGAATTTCCAGTGCCAGGTATCTAGATTTAAGAGTACCCAAGAGAAGAAGATGGCTTAGAAAAATCTTCAGAAATATTGTAAAATTAATTTTTTTCTAAACGTAACTGTAATAAAATTTCATTTTTCTAGGATTAAAGGCAGGTAGGTTTTATTCTGCTGGAAATCTTTCTAAATTTACTGTGGGAACAAAATTACTAATTAGACCTTAAACCAATGACTGGTCCAGGTCTGCCCATTCCCCAATTTTCACATGAATTCAGAGTAATTGCTGGAGGAAAACTTCACATTCATGAGCAAGGAATACTTTTCTGACTATCTAGTATCATGGAATCATAGAATAATTAGGGTTGAAAGGGATCTTAATGCTGATCTGTTTGAAACTCCCCTGCCATGGGCASGGACACCTTCCACTAGATCAGCTTGCTCAGGGCCCCATCCCGTGTCTGTGTGTGCATATGTACATACAGATTACATTACAAAATAGAGATTAAAGTGCACTRCTTACCTGGGCCATTAAGGAAGTCTTTAATTTGCACAGTGATAAGAGGAGGTGGAATACCACTTTTAGCATCTGCCTCTCCTGCTACAGTCTGCAACCAAATCTTGCAATAATCCAGAGCTTCTGGTAGAGTCTTCCCAGCATCTACAGACGATAATCATCACAGCCAYTAATTATATTCTATAAATATGATACATACAAGCATACATAGCAAAATGTTACATACAAAATTGACTAAACAAAATGATAAAGTTTTAAATGTAATATGGTAAATAATGTACCTAATATGACTGGTTTACATAACATTTGTGCCTACAGACAGATGCACATGTAGAATAATGCAAGCAAGAGGGCAAAGCTCTAATTACACAAAATTTAGAAAACATACAAAAATRCAAGTAAAATATGAGTAAAATATATCAATAAAACAAGATGACTACAAATAGCATACAATTTTAGCTTTAATTAATGATTAAGGACTTAAGGATTGTTTACAAGAGAATCTGTGCTCAAAACCTGCCAGTGGATTGTATTGCAATTGCTCAGTAGAGAAAATAATAATGGAAAGGCAAATTATAAAGGCAAAACAACCAGAATGCTATGAGACCTGAGGAACAGAGCATGAYAACAGTGCAGTTGTATTATTCCCTCTGGAGCTTCACTCAATAGCAATTGTGTTTCTTTGATCARTTTGTAATACCACAATAGTACATTAAAATTTCATCCATCCAAGTCATCCAAGTTCTTGTCTTCATTTCCCATGTATCATACATATCAAAAACAGCAGTGTAAAAAGGCTTTTTAATATTTAGGGGCTCAGGACCTTCATTATGAGAGTTCTCAATTCTGGCATTATGGTCTTAAATTATAAAAAAATCAATCAGTGTTTATTATCAAGTCTGCTATGTTAATTACTGAACGTCTGTCTAATCCTTAGCAACTTCAGGAGATTTTCTTGAAGCTATTCTCTCCTTTTCAGTCAATTAAAAATTGCTATAATTGCTTTGAGTTTTACTGAATTTATTCCTTTCAGGAACAGGATTTACATACTCACTGTTATAGTCAACATATGGTATTGTGGTATCACAGTCATATGTGGACTGGGTATATAAAGTCAGCTTTGGAATTTGTGTTTCTTGACCTTATCATGTGATTCATATAAAACTTGGCACATATGAACCCTTATGTGATTTCAAAGAACCTACTGAAACCAATTGATCATGACTTTAGATCTATATGGAAAAGATCAAAAGTTAGCACATTCTTTTGTTTTTATTTGATCAATTTTCAGGCAATGACTTTACAGCAGTATTTGTCCTGTATGGCATATACATTACAGCCTTTTCTTCCCTCTACTCCTGCTATACATTTATAAAGTTAGCTCTCAAAAGTTATTTAAGAGCTGTCACTGCATACAACAGATACRTATATTTTCCATGAGAATTTCTACATTTTTTATGGTTCTTAACCCTTTCCTTTAATTACAGTAACCAGAGTGGTGTGGCACACTCCCCTTTCTGTTGTAACTGTTTTAGGGAATATCCTGTTTGTCTAGCATTTGTCTASTGTACTGAAAATACTACTACTACTGCTGTGCATCATCATCATCATCCTCTCTACCACCAAGGTACACATTTTCTTCCAAAACACAGATTTCTAGCTGTTCTGAACAAGGATGTTATCTCTGACTTGGATCTATAAAATAGTATCTTGTTTTGTGCTGGTTGATTATCGCAAACAACTAACATTCTAATGTTTTTCAGAATCCATAGTGTAAAGCATTGTAAAAATTACTGAATATTGCTCAATGAATATCACTGAATCGATTAMATTAATCTCTAAATTACTGTTCTTCTCTAAGTATTAATATAAACATTTAGGTGTACCAATATGGCACAAAGCATTGCAATACACCATTATTTTATCTCATTTCTGGAAGATACCATCACATACTGTATATAGCAACCTATTTTCCACCAGTTTTTCAGAACATCCACTAAATTTACTTTAACATTTCTTTTGTAAATATACTTACAGGTAGTCTTATTATCCTAAGATATGTTTATGTTATAAAATACCTARTAATTATTTCAAAGTTGTAGCTCTTTAAAGTTGAAAATATCTCTGATGAAGAGAACTTACATAGCAGAAAATCCCTGCATGACCTATTACATTAACTTTACAAACTGCCCTCAGGCCACTGGGAACTGCAGCACTTAAGCACAGAACCAAAAGTTAAAGCAGCCATGGAACTCTCAGGAGATTGTTTTGCTCTGTCAAGTCTCCAAGGAGTGCAAGACTATCATCTCTTCATCACCTGGAACACTGCAGGACTGGGATATGTGAATACYGATAAGGACTCCAAAATTTATATATTAAGAATACAACACAAAGAAACCTCAATGAACAAAATTAGCCCCACAAAATATATTACTTTTAACCCAGCACTGATCTTACTGAATTCAAGCATTTATTTAATTCAAGTGAAAGTGAGTTAATTTAAGAAACTGGAGTATTGCATTGACAATTTTGCATCAGAGGTAATAATATCAGAGGGACATGCAAAGAGCCAGCTTGAATGCTTCCAAGCCAATGTAATTTAGTTAATTTGGAACCTCGGTAACAGACTTGGTGTCCAGCCAAATATGCCAGTTTTAAGTCTGTATGTAAAGAAAGCTAAAATCCAGAGGTCTCAAAACTGACTATGCTTGTGTATAACAAAAACTTGAGGGGAGTTCCAAATAAAACGTATGAGAGTAAGACACATGTATAAACATCAAAGGTCAAACAACCAAAAGATGTGTATCCCTATCAAAATATCTTCTAAGGTCGAAAACAGCACATACATTTTCATACGACCAAGGATCATAAAAGGAATAAACCAGGATCAATCAATCCTATGCCAAAAGCATAAGAAACATCACAGAAGCAATTCAATGAAAAGAAAGGAATTTTAGAATGAAAACTGAGGAATTCATGATGAGGAGAGCTATTAGAAAAAGGACTCTTGTCTCTCAAGGAAATGATGGAAAYGTTCAGAATGTTTAAAAATACACTTGACAGAACACTATAAAATATACAATTGGGAACAATTATGCATCAGCAGGGAACTGGGCTGAATAGTGTATTATAATAGGTCATTTCCATTTCCATTTTCTATGATTCTTCCAAAAATCAACACTTGAATTTGCAGTTATTTGTATAAAGAAAATGCTGGAGAAAACCCAAGGGATGCATATATAAGTAAAAGGAGAGGCTAGAATTACTCCACAGCAAGCCAAGAGAGAGAAAAGAAAGGACTGAGCAGCGAGAAGCAATGAAGATGGCCAGAAATTTTATCCTCTACATCATGTGAAAAATTTGTCTGTGGCAGCAAAAGAAAAATGGTGAGGCAAATATCACAGATCAACAGGACTTTAAATTACATGACTATAATTTAAAATCCGTAAGACTGAGAGGCTGAAGCCTTCAATAGATCCACATTAACCTTCCTCTCTTCCCTCTAAAAAAAAATAAAAAAAACTGTCTATTTTTTAATTCACCCAAACATCCAAAGCCACCATGAGCCTTGCTGAGATCCAGACCTCAGCTCTAAACTTTGGTTTATGAGGTATCTGCCTAAACTTGATTTGAATTTGCAAGCTTCTGAGTTCATTGCTATTCCCTTGGTCTTCTGTTAACAAGCAGACAGCAACACTCAAGAGTTCTGAAGAGAACAGGGAGTAAGGAGAAAGGGAATGAGGAAGGCAGGAGAAATTTCACATCTTGAAGATTTTAATTCTCCAAGATCTGTCTTTGTTCCTCTTTGTAGCTGAAGACCAGGCCAGCTCAGGGGGGATTAGGCTGTGTGAGGCTTTAATGGGGAGGGGCTGAGCACCCCAGAGCCCCCCATGAGCCCCAGGGGACAGGGCTACCGTGTGGGATGGCAGCTGGAACTCCACCCAGMCCAAACCAGCTCTGCAATGTGCTTTTACTTCAATGGGTGAATCATATTTTGGTCTGCAGTCAATTTTAAAAGCCAGTATGATGCTGCAATCACCTCTGTATTTGAAACTCTGAAGTGGAACGTTTAGTCTTGTTTTCAAAACGATTTCCACTGGAATTCAAAGAACACAAGTGGAAAAACATTTCTGCTAGCGTACTCACAAGTGCTGTGTCAGGAAGTTCAAAAAGAAGCACTTACAGTAACCTGAGGAATGCACATTCCCAGGCCAATTTGGCTTTACGGGTGGGGGCTGCATCGTTCCCCCCTCATCCGCGACTGCAGATGTACTGGACCGTAAATACACTCAGAGGGGAACAGGTGACACTCTAGCAGAACTCCCTCAATGCTGCTCTAGGAAAAAGCCTTAAATCCTGTCTCTGCCATGTAGGAAGCACAGGCTGACACAGAGGGAGTTAATCAGACTTCCCGCCAGAGCCAGCCTGTGCTGCTCTTCATGCAAAAGCCTGGAAAAGGCTTTCCATTAGATCAGAGGTTACATGTGGTCTTAGCTACTGCATCTGCTCTTCATGGACCCCCTCCCCTCAAAGGCGTGGGTGTCAAATAAAATAAAATAAAATAAAAATCAAGAATAATTCTGGATGGCCTCACAATGACTGTTTTTTTTGCAAATGAGTCGGTGGTGGAAGTTGAAGAAATTCCACGCATAACAGATATTTACTGAGAAATTTCTCTCCCTTGAAACAACCAAGCACCACAACCTCCTCTTARAAAGTAAACAAACAAACAAATAGAAAAAAGACTTTTCAAGAATGCCCAGAGCACAGTGGTCAGGAAATGAGGCAATTTTGTATCTGGATTACATTACCTGAAACAAAGCAAATAAAGATGTAAAAAAAAATATTTATAAAAGCAGCTTATGAGATTACATTAAAAACAATTGCACCCACTTTTATTTAAGTAAAAACGGCCAAAACTCTGTTTGCAAAAACTAACAGTTAGCAGATGCCTTTCTGTTAAATATAGGATGAACATTTAATAAAAAGGGTAATTTTACAGTGTCTTTTAGACTATTTTTACAGAATCCCACAAGTAAACTCAAGGAGCAACTTGTTTTCTTAGAGCCACTTTTTAAGAAGTTAAAATTTATTCCATTAATTTATTTACTTTGATTTAAAGTTCCTGTACATTGCACCAGCGTAATTTCAATCAAGCTGCAYAATTTCAAAATACAAATGAAGCAGTTCAGCACAACCATAATAAAACTGACCGAACATTTCAACATCCTAAAAAGTTTCCTGCTTCTACAAACTGATTTGCCAGGGGAGTTGGTTGGAGAGAAGGGTGGAGGAAGCACAACCATTGGGTCTTTAGCTCCCAGGCAAGCAAATACTCCCACATACAGACACCAGCTCAAAAGAAATGTGCCTCTACTAACTGCTAATTAATAAACTAAGAACAGTTAACTCTTAAATAGCCTATTTGCTCCTATTTCATTCTTATTTCTTTCATGTTTCAGAAATTAAGCCAAAAATAAATAACACAGCTAGTGACAGAGGAGCCAAGTTCTTTGGATGAAATTTGGTATTTCGACCACTGTACAATGCTSTGTCTCACAAAAGGAATGATAGTTTAATGTGCAAGATTGTGAATTTTATGCTCTATTCAAAATTAATAACAAAACCCTTGTCCCAAATGAAATACATATGGCTTCATAACAGTATAAAAATCTTCATTTCTACACAATGTTCAAAGCAGTAAACCATCATGAAGCAGTAACCCTTCATTCTGTCACCAGCCCAGGAAGAACTATTATTCTCTTCAAAATTCCTATTGGTACAGTTTGAAAGGATAATTTCCCTCTTTTATACAAAGGCTCATAAAACAGACAGTCATCAAATTACCTATTAGAAGCAGTTCTAAAGTCTAGACAATTTTTGCTGACTTATATCTAAACAACATATTTCTTAGAAGTACACTAAATGGGTGGTGAGGGATGAAATGCACAACTAGATCCAGACTACTACCAGGTAAAGAAAACCTCTATTTGCCTCTGCCTTGCAAAAATTTGAAAGTTGTTTCAGAACTGTAGATTTTTTCAGCTATTGAACTAACAGTATGCAAGTCTTCAGAATCTCACATCAAAATTGATACAATTTTTCCAAATGCTTTAAAAYATTCCTAAAATACTCTTACGCAGTGTATATGGTGTAGAATCCATAGAATCCATAGAATGATTTTAAATGGGAGAGATTTCACTAGCATGTTTTGAATGCAATGTACATATTTTATATATAGCTTAACTATGTAAGTTTAAGCATGTTATTTTAAGTAACAAGAAATCAAYCCCATAGGATTACCAACAAAACTTTATAACAATGCATTCTTACTTTTGCCCAGACAAATCTCAATTTTTAGGTTGCRATCCAAATTTGCAATGTTACAGGTCTGAATTTCCAAGTGGCTGCCGTGGTGTTCCCTATTTCCATCACAGGATGGAACGCACACAATATTTTCATTAGGTCTGTGATTTGGTTGGCTGTTTTTTTGTTTTGTTTTGTTTTGTTTTCAAGGGGAATATGCTCCCTTAGTTCTTATAATCCAGGTAAAAGACCTCTTTTATGTTTAGCTTATGTTCTCTTCTCCATTCTGTGTTAGATAATGGCGAGTTAGTTGCATCCATACATATACACACAAAAGCAGTCTTCTAGAGATGCTAACTGGAAATATGGTTTAGCAACACTCACTGCAAATTAAACATTTTTTTTTTCTTCCTATTCCCCAGTTCTTAAAACACAGAGAAATACAGGAATATAGTGCATATGTATTGCACAGAGAGAACCTAACTTGGTTCCTTCAAATAAACTTTATATTGTTCTTCATGTGGATGATGCATCTCTTTCAAACAAAACTGCCAGCAATTAATCACAATATCAAGAAAAGCTGGTGTGATTGATGAACCAACCGCAGCAGCACAAAAAATGCTGCAAAGAGCTCTTTCTTCTGTAATATATGATACACAATGTATGGAGTGTGTGTAATATGTACACACATGCATATACACATATATATTACACATACAGTTCATGGCTGTTTTCCCTCTGATACCAGTTAGAAATGAAAAATAGCAATTTTCAAAATTAACATGTTACTACAGCAGAATGACAACACTAATTTTAAACAATGCAATCAGAAGCATAGCAGGTCTTCTTAAACAAGAGGCATAAAAACTTTATACTGCCTATTTTGCTGAATGAATTAGTGTGTAACTTGAAATGTGGTTTAATTTTATTAACTCATTAATACATATAGGATAGTATTTTTAGGCACTAGAACTTTGGCACCCACCTCTCAAACTCTTTGAAAAGAGCACTACTGCTTTGGCAGCAAGCACAGGACTCCTCATACATGAGGAAGGTACTTATTACTGCCCACAAAGGCAGCAGGATAGGAGAAGAACTTTGCCTTCACATAATATCTGCATCCTGCTTATACACTTTTTCACATTTGCCTGACATGGAGATATAAAGCCAAAGAACAAGGTAAGACCAATGTAGGGCTAATCTTTGGTCATCCTATCGAGCAACCCATGGTGACTGAGGAGCTCTCAGGCTTTAAGCTCTGATTCGCTTTGTTATTTAAACTTCTGCATGCTTCTGTGCTCTCTGATCCACTTTCGATTTATAAGACAACTTTATTACAGCCTGTGTTTTCTAGGCTTGCTCCCACAAACCTGAAGATAGTGAAAGACTTCAKGAGTTAATAGTAGAAGCAGAATGGACAGAACTTTGCCTAGTTGATTGGTGGTGGCAGCTTGTACAAGGACTCACTTGAATGCCTCAGACATGAGAAATGAACAAGTTCTATTCCATCTTTTCAAAGCACCAACTTAACAAAGATGTGATCTTAAACTTAGACCTACTCCAAGCTTCCTTCAAGCTTTGCTTGTGAATTTTCTTCACATTAATTGCTCCAATGACCACATTTTACACAGCATTTAACATGGGAATCTGGAGTAAATCAAATCCATAACATAGATGTGTTTTGTTCAAGGCAGGACAGGATAGGAACAGCAGAGAAAGATTAAAACAGAAAAAGGATAAAAAATGTGGCAGAGAACAAATCTCCCTGTTTAAAGTAACTTCTAAACTTTCACTGCCTAATCTTCCTCACTGTTTAATCCCTCTTAAAAGTTCCTCTACAAGTCAGATTTCTGACAACAGATAATCTTGCATTTTTAGTCTTTTGCATAAGCACATTATTTGAATGCTAATTTTTAAAAGATACAATCTCATTCAGCAAAGATTTGGTAAAGCTGTGTAAAAATGTATACTACTTTTCACAACTGCTGTGCTGTGTGAATACTGTTGAAGAAAAACTAGCACTACCTAGAGCTCTCATTCTGAGAATAATTTGAAACCCCAGATCATTSTGGCTGTATGTTCACCTGGATCACACTGCATACTCCTTTAACACTTGTTTGGGGTAACACTCCATAACGACATTTCTCATGAAATCATTATACCAAGTACTGGCTGCTAGATAAATGAATTGCAGCCATTTGATTTCTCTCTTCAGCAGTACACACAAGGCAGAAAAAGAGTATTTCAAAATATTTTCTACTTTGAACAGTTATTTTAGCATCTCTCATTATAATCTTTGCATATGGAATTTGAAGAAAAAAAAGGCACTCACTAAGAGATGAAACTTCTTGCAAAACCCTATTGCTCAATTGAATGAAAACTTAAAATACCTGACATCACTCGATGTCGTTTGAAAGATCACTTTGTTTTTTTTACAGCTTATGTCCAAAACACCAGGTGCTTCTACAGTGTTTATCTTTACATTTTATTGGTAGGGTCGTAYAGGAAAATATTGTGACATTCAGTCATAAAAATGCTCTTTATGAAATTATCTTGGCTTACAACTCTTACTTCCTTAGAAAATTTTGAGAAGTTACAGCAATGCAACAGTCCCTGTCACAATTGGGTAATGGGAAAGTAATACTAAGAAACAGGAAGAACTGKCTGCTAAAAGGTTAGCTCTTCATTAATTTCAAACATTTTACACACTTAACTTGATTCAGCTGYGAGGTATAATCCTAAAAATATGTGTATTTAGCAATTGATATTTAAAGACCTGAAGTCCTTTCAGCTGTCTCCCACCCTTTGTAACTCCGAGATGTGTAATCGTGCTCACAGTYATAACCAGGACTGAATGTTAAATGCTCTTACCTGTGCACTTGTAGTCTGAGGCGACTCCTTTAAGGCTGGCATCGAACACTGATATTTCCACTTTTTGCTTTCTGTGGTGACAGCTGAGGAGCACAGAGGGCTGTGACACAACGAGGTAGAGAAATGGCTCTATCTCTAYGTCCCCAGCTCCCCTGCGACCGGGCTGCCGTACAATAGTTATCCCCAGGGCTTGTCGAGCAGATGACCTTGTGGAAGCGTGCAGACTTTCCAGGGACAAAAGCCCCGTTTTTCTCCCAGCAGACGGGGGRACATTACTGTTCAAAAGATCGTCTGCTGTGACAGAGGAGATGCATGGCTGACTAGGCTTCTTGGTATCGTGGCTGCTGCCCGCGACTGTTTCTGGAAGGTTCAAGGAGCTTTTACTTATCTTCTCACCATCTTTCTGATCTTGCACTGATTTTGATTTAGGTGAAGCAGTGCACGAGTAAGTCATCAGTGAGATTCGACTCGCTGTAACAAAAATGTCAAAGGGGATGAAATTGAGATTCTTGACAATGGAAGAYTGGCGGGAAGGACGGGCAATGCGGTGCTGGCTGGTACCACTGTGCTGCTCRATCTGAATGATTCTGATCTTAACGCTGTCGCTTCCAATCCCACTGTCCTGTGCCCCGCTGTAACGGGAAGAAGTCTCAACTGTTCCTCCATCAGTCACATCCATCTTCTTCTGYTCTTGTTTGGAAACCTGCAAAGGAAAATGTTATATTAGCTTCTGATATCCATATCCCAACTATTTCCATTTCAGTCACAGCAAAAAATCACTACATAAATATGTCAAAAAGAGAATTATAAAAAAAAACCCCTGCCAAGTTGACTTAAACACAGTAATCACTCAAAAACACAGCAGGTGTCCGTTCCAATGAAATGATGACTCACAATAGCTGAAGAGCCAAAAAAAATATGTGAAAGAGAAAAAAAAAGCAATAAGGATTTCTAGGCTTGAACAACAYTTTTTTGAAAATTAAACTSTTTTWAAAAAAACTCTAAAGAATTYATAAGAAATGSATGCATTAATATAAGCCCATATATCTGTGAAATAATGTATTGCAAAGAAAAAGTCTAGTTAGAATTGTTTTCCAATTTTGAGCACTGATGCTCAAAAAGTCATCYTTGTCACTAAAATTTTTACTGTGATTAGATGAAATAGAACATAATATGAATCCACTACATAATCATAAAAAGACTAAATGGAAATTATAAACTGAGATTTATAAAAAATACAGTGTAAAAATATAGAAAAGTATTTTTCTTGAGAGTCATGGAAATGGCAGCTGCCTTATATAAAACACCAAAGTTAAAGGAAACATCAGGACTATTTAAAGACTGTGTCAGTGATGGGTGTTAGTTCTTACCTTACCRAGGCCACATATGGTATTGGCAGTGACATTCATAGGTTTCACATGAGAAATAATTCCATAGAGAAATATTTCAACAAGAAAACACACCACTGACAAAGAATGTTCCTTCTATCACAACAAAATGCAAGAGTGAAAAAAACCCAAAAAGTTGCAAGGTTATGTCCAGAGACCTCACAGCCTCAGCTCAAGAGACAGAGACATCCCAAGACAAAAAAAGCACTTCAGGAAAAACCACTTTCAACRCCACTCATGAAACCAGTAGAAATCCTATCAAGAGCTGAAGGACAGGGTGGGGAGCATATACTAAAATATGTGGCAAAAAAAAAAATCTGCAAAAATTCAATAATAATTGACTAATTCCTCAGATTCATATGAAGGTTAGAGTCATACATTCACCCTGTATAGCTTCCACAGCATAACTAGCACTTCCATCTGTGCAGCTGCAGAAGAGTTTGTGCTCTGCTCTCTACAGGAGTTARCACAAGAAATGCCCACCCTGATCAGATTCGTGACCCACCCAGCCCAGTACACTTCTGATAGCACCCGGGGGAAACTCTGTGAAGAGACACCACAACTCTGTACATTTTCTGCAATCTCCAGCCCAGGCATCCACAGCTGTTGCATACAGGATGCCAGGGGTTTGTGCGGTCGTTCCAGTAACCATTTCTGGGCTTGTCCACGAATTCATCCACCTCCCTTCTGAACACACTGACAGTGTCTGCTCTCCACAACCTTTGGGGCCAACAAGTTCCAATTTTTTTTTTAATTGCCTTAAGCCCTTTCCTCCTAGTGACATGGTTTTTCCCTGATCTTTGGTAGTATATTAATTGTTCAGGTCAATTGCAAACTGTGATCGCAGCCCCCCTCAGCCTTCTCCTCTTCAGACATGGAAATCCCAGCCATGGAAAACCTCAAAAAGGTGCTCCAGCACCTTTAATCTTTTTAGCTTCCCTTCTCTACTTCTGTAACTCCACTATGCATTTCTCAAGTACTCTAAAAAGCACCCAAGAAGTGGAATCATTATAGAAATGAAATGATGTCTTCAGTCTTCTTCTCAGTCTCCAACCTGATGTCCAGTATTTTGCTGGGTTTTTTGGCTGACAATGCACATTGAGTCAAGGATTTATTTTCTTCATTCCAGGACCTATTTCAATAATTTCTTATCTTCTCCACCCTACTCAATTTTCAAAAAGGGRAATATGAACTAGGGCAAAAAGTACCTTATGTTCCTCTTCAAAATAGAATAATTAATTTTTAAAAAATGATCAGYAACTTAACTATAGGAATGAAGGGCAGTGAATTACTTAATGTCTTCAAATTTCTGGGGTCTTTATGCAGCAATATTATTAGATTCTACTTGTACTGCAGAAACTGGGTTATGAGGGGGGTAAAGAAAAGCAGGCTTTTTAAACCTTCCTTTATATTGTGCTTTATGGAACAAAGGGAGCAATCCTCTCTYCTTTTCTTTAAAGGAATGAACATACTAAAAAAAGTATTACAGAGGAAATCCTAAAACAGAACCATTAACTAGCTGAGATTTTCTTTGAAAAGGTTTTTGCCAGCTCTGGTTACAATCTTTTCAGATTCACTYATGTACATATTTTTCAAATAACCAATAAAATTCTTTGCGGCTGTTTTCTATGGCAGACTCATATCACTGACTTGTAAATGTGATACCACTTTTAATGCAGCCTCTGTAAAAATAACTAGAGACCATTTTAATGAATCACTATATTGTGAGCCAAGAAATCCTCATTCCTCCTGATATCCTAGCAAAGTTAGGCTATTTACACCTCAGTCTCTCTGCCTGGTAAACTATAAAGTGCTTCATCCACATCCTGCACTGATGCCACTTTCAAAATTGGTACAGATGGTTTCACTGCTCTGTATTGAGGCCAAGCAGAAGGCAGAAAGAATGGAACTGTGACAAAATCCTGCTGTATTGTTTCATGGAAATGCTGYGTGAAGTTGAGGGCATATGCTGCTAAACCCCAGCAATTTTTAATTGCTACACAGGAATCAGTTGAGTTTGAYGAAAAATGTTTTCAGAAAGCATGATTCAGTGGTGAATGACTCTTATGTGTAATAACTCTTATGGTGACTACATGGTATTCTCTTGTTCTGCTCTAGCAGCTACCTGACATTTAGGTTATGCATGACTTGACCAGAGGAAATGAAAACACAGCATCATCCACTAAGTGACCGCCTTCCAAGGAGAACAGCTCTGCATGTGCATGACCAAGGGGAAGGAGAAATCATAGCCCTTCTGGCTTCTTAATGGATCCTCTCTTCTCACCCAAACAGATTTGAATTGAATCCTAGTTATTTTCCTCTGCCTCTTTTTATAATTAAATATTTATTAAATGTTCTGGTCTATGCAAAGCATCTCAAGGAAGGTAAGACAAGAGCTCTGCCTCCATCCCCAGTCAGACTATAGCTTCACTCTGCAGATTGCTGCAAGGGTGCTAATTGGTCCCAACTGCTGAGTTTCCTGTTATGAGGACATTTGACTACAGAAACTTTACTGAGACCCCAAATCAATTCATGCAGGTCACTGAACAGCACTCAGAAAGCAATTTCTGCTCAGTATTAAGCAGTACGGAATATGAACCAGTGCCCAAAAGGTGAAAGACACCATATCCTATTACAGTYTTCCATGCCACCCGGTTCCACAATGAAACTTTGACTTATGCATGGTCTTACCACATATATTATAAAGGTTGAAACACATGAGCAATGATTTACAAGACAGCTGTATGTAACACAACTGGGTAGAAAATAAAAGTGCAGAAGTATCACTGGAACTTCTTGCACCMATTTCAGCTCAGTAGAGCATCAAGCCTTCCAAAAATATTTCACAGTTATCCTGAAGATATGCTTAGTAATAAACTGGGGAGGCATTCAGGTATTCCTCTAATGGGATAAGGAGATGAGAGAGAACGACTCTCGGTATAAAAACTCTAAAAAGTATCTTTGCTGTATTAAAAAATAAAAGGGCCAATACTTTAAAGATGTCAAGAACAGCAATATCATCTTGCTGTTAGCAAATGTAATGGTAACATTTATCATTGGGCTGTATTTTATCAATTCTCTTACTCTTTACATAACCCATTTAAAAYGAACAATAAAAGTTTTCTTTAATTAGCTACTGGTGTGCATTAACATGATCATGATTAAACCATAAAAACCAACCGTACATTACTCTGGTCCCTTATCCCATGTGGTTTAAATTATTTTAGTTGAAAATGTACTTTGAGTCCCTTTTAAAAGTTCGACCTTCTGCTTTCAGAGAATTAAATGCATATTACTATAGTGGAGAAGATAATGTTTCAGACCTCCAGGCATATATTAAACACACTGGCAGCACATTAGACAAAATGCTTTACTTATTAGATACTTCCTATTCTAAACAGTGTCATCAAAGGCTAAAAACAAAATCCATATAAAAGCTGCACAATGCTTCCACACAGAACCTGTGCCAAAATCCCTGTACTTTCCAGCTAATGAGGAAAGGATGTGTACTCTTAACATATGAATGTAAGATTTTCCAAGCATTCACTTTAGGAAACAGGACTATTGATTCCACATGGCTTATGTTAAATGAAACTGTATTGGTAAAATAACCTTTAAGATATTTGGCATGATAACTATAATTAAACAGTATTCAAAGGAATAAAACAAAAGGGAATTTGGTTCCACAATGGCTAATTAAAATAAAATGAAAAAACACAGCATGTCATCTATCAAGATAAATTGTTATTGTTTAAGAACTATTTAAATACTGTTAAAATATACTTTTAGATAAGATCTGAAAGGACTGGAAAAATATTTGTGGCTTAAAAATGGATAGTTTGGTGAAGAAAAAAGTATAGGACGCTGAAATTTTAAGCTGAGATAATAGCTTTAAAGCTTTGAGCATAACCAGATGGTACTTAAATCAGAGGTAGTCTACAGTTTCACTGTCAGAATAAGTTGCAATATGGAAAGGTTTTCAATAGCTAGAGAAAACACATCAAGATGATAGTTTASTTCTCAGATCACTTCAGTGCATTTTCTTGTCCTCTCACAGTTATACATCCTATCAATACTACACACCATAGAAAAGGTGTTGAAAGCTACACTGGTAGCTGGGAAACTGTGGTTAATTCTTCCTTTTCATGTGTTGAGATAGGTAATGTGACTAGCTTAACCTCTTGAATTCAGTAGGGCATGTGGCACATATAYCTATCAAGAGAAAGGGCATGGAAATGGCATGTCCTGTAGAACACACACAGATAGGTACATCGTAAAATCAAGGATCAATACATAGATTTGCTTTTCAGCACTGGCAAGCAGCCCCATCTAAGGTCACTGCAATTTTAACCAGGTAAGTCTTATCTATTTTCCATTTCTGATAACAGTATTTAGATGGTAGGGAGATATCTTCAAAGTTTTCACTCCATAAAGAGCAGGAATAAAAACATCAAGGTAAATACACAGCCTAATGCTTTAGACCAATAATTAACACATTTTTCAAATCAAAGAGAGGCGTTTTACAACAATTGGCAGAATTGCCACGTTACATTTCTTAATCTCTCAAGAATTTTCAACAATAACAAATGAAAGCATGTGCAAATTTCACTATAAATATTTTTATGTTCTTTTTCTGGTACTTGACAGAATAATGCTTTAATTAATAGAATAACTGTAAGCAATATAAGCTTTGGAAGTTCAGCCACTCTAGAGGAAAAGCATCTACATCTGCATATTTTTTCCAGCTTCTCATATTAATTATGGTTATATAATGAAACTATTGAAGTAAAATTTCCAGTCATTTCTTAAGTCTGATCAAAACCCTTCAGCCAATCATGAGCTCATGCTCCACATTACATAAGTTACGGAAAGACTCACAAGTGTGAAACCACAAAATCAAAATGCCAATCACATCTGTTCCATCACTGTTGCATGTGACCTAGTTTTATTCCTTTTGCTAAAAAGTATTACTATTTACATGGAAATAAAAATCTTGCCCACTGGACAAAGTAAGTTACAGAAAAGGAATATGGTATCCATTTTTTTTTTCTGTTGTGTTTAAACTGGAATTACAAAGAAAACACTGGATAATTTCTTCCTTTGTTCTAAACACTTCATCTACTGCATTGAAAAGTTTCCAACAGTTTAGAAATTTAGTTAATATACTGTTGTTATCTAAAGGACYTTTGTTTGAAACATTGCTTTACTGAACACTCCAACTAAAATAATTTTATTGTTTTGCATATRAGTTATATGATTGAATTGAATTCTGAACATTATCAAAATTATTCTGTAGATTGATATATTAATTTCACACGGAAAATATAATTAAAGACAAACATACAAACATATTTGACTGCTAAATTATGTCTACCAGTCTAATAAAGTTCCAAATTAAAACTTCAGTCCTACTACTAAATCTAGACAGATTGCTTCTACTTATATTAATTCAACTGCAGAAGGAGTCCTTTATCACATGAATCTAAAGCTGTCCTCCAAAAGGGAACTATTAAATCAAGCCAAAACGAGGCAACAAAAACAGCAGAAATGTCTGAAGTAGTTTATTTCATATAAAAGTCAAATGGGTTTCTTTCCTCTAAGGAATTTTCTTTTTAAGCAGAATTTGTTGCAAAACAAATAATGCCAATTTGAAGTGTAATTGTGTATGTTAATAAATTCATGGACCTACAGAATTACTTCAGRTGGGAATCGTAGTTTTTATAATACTGCAGGAATTACATGAAAGTTGTGATGGCAAGAAGCAATACAAACTCAGTTTCTTGTGCAACACTTTCCCAGCTCTTGAAAAGTAGAGTAAGAGGCTATATTCTGTTAAACACCGATGCAAATATTCATAAATCAAAGCTGTGTTAAATGTTCCAATTGTAACATGGGTATATGCAAGTGCTCARTCCTATCTAACGCCAACAAATTTTTTTTTGGTCTTAATACAAACAATATGTTTATTTTGTTACCCTATGAAGGCCAGTAAGAAACTTGTGTTCAATTTTTTTTTCTTTCCAAATAACGGCTTTCAATTTAAAAAGAACTCACTGAAATATGGAAGTTCTTTTTTCCACAGTATTTTTAATGAATATTTTTACAAAAGCATTAGATTTTTTGTGTTATTTTTCAAATTTAAATTCAAATTTTAAATTTGAATCTTTGCTTTTATTAAAATAAATTGGATGAAAACACACATGCATATTTATTTTAGACCTGGTGAAGGTTACTCACTTTTGCACATTCTTCTCTGAATTTTTTGTTTGTTTTGTTTTTTTATTTTGTTGGGGGGGTTTTGTTTGTTTGGGTTTTTTGTTTGTTTGGTTAGGGGTTTTGGTTGTTTTGTTCAGGTTTTTTTGGTTGTTTTTTGTTGTAGGGTCTTCTTTCCTTTGGGTTTTTGTGGGCATTTTTTTCTGGTTAAAGCCAAGAAAAAGCATTTTTTCCATGGGACTCTGCTTACATCTTTCATTAGGATATTTTCAAAAGCAATAGCTGAAACCTCACCTTGATTTTGAACACGTACATATGGCATGTACAGGACAACCARGGGACCAGGAGCAGCCAGCACAGGTTTAGGAAAGGCAGATCCTGCCTGCCCAAGCTGATCTCCTTTTMTGACTGCTCAGCAGGTGAGGGGAATGTTGTCGATGTAGTCTACCTGGACTTTTGCAAGAAGACATTGAGGTGCTGGAGTGTGTCCAAAGAGCACCAGAGCTGGTGAAGGRTCTGGAGAGTCAATCACACAGGGAGTGGCTGAAGGAGCTCRGTTTAGCTTGGAGAACAAGGGGCCCAGGAAAGATCTTATCTCTACAACTGCCTAAAGGGATTGTATCGAGGTGGGGGTCAGCCTCTTCTGCCAGGCAAACAGTGAAAGTGCAAGAGAACACTCTCAAGCTGTGCCAGAGGTTCAGTTTGGATATCAGGAAGAATTTCTCCACTGAAWCTGTGCTTAAGCTTTGGAATGGGCTGCCGAGGGAAATGGTGGAGTCACCACCCCCAAAGGTGTTCAAGAAACAGCTGGATATGGTACTTAGCACTGTGATTCAGTTGGCATGATGGTCTAAGGTCAAAGGTTTGACTCACTGACCTTGGAGGCCTTTTCCAACCTTATTGATTCTACAACATTCTCTAACATTTCAGTGTCAAGATTTCAGTATCAGAGTAACTTTATCAATCTCAGTTTTAGGTCACATTTCAATGCAGCTTAAATAACTTAATAATATTAAATATGGAAATATCAGAAATATCATTCACTGTAATGACTTCTGAACATGAGAAATCTAACGAAGTTATTTACTCTCACTGGAGTAAATTGGAATATTCTCCCATTGACTAATATTTAGCATTTTGTAAAATAAATTAAAAGATGCAGAAGGAAAATGTCAAATACCCTAGCAATGATTCAAAACAGAATAAAACAAAGCCACCAAACACAAATTTAGACATCATTTTCTAGGAGAGGATGAATGAATGTATGAACAAGAACAAGTTATTGTAATGTGATAAAGTAACTTGGTACTTGACTTTCATAATACAGACTATCTTCAGCCTCTTAAATGAGTAACATCACAGTTAAATGAACTATTCCCRGAATCAAACAGTACAATCTTTTTCTTAATGCACATTAGATACTTTATCTGTTATGAGTATTTAAAAGGCAATTAAAATAACKAAATCCACAGCAGATTAAAAGATTTCATGTACAGATGCTGCCCAACTAAACAAACTTCATTCTACATTATTTCCAGTAATGTAAGTCAGACTGAGTCAGAAACAGAAAAATCCACACTGCAGGAGTCTCCAGTGAGAAATATCCAAACGCTGGCACATGATTGCTCACTGAAACATGTGCTGGGATTTGAGGGCCTCAGGTTTTAAAGCTGCTAGATGTCTGGAAAATTATCTTTCTGTACCTTACTGTGGTTTGTTTTTTTTTTTTTGTTTTTTAGGTTACTACATCTCACCTGTATCAAGCCAAATATTCTTGTACCTAATGTGATCTTTGACTAAATCATATTTCAATGTCTTTAGAATATTTTAAAGACTACCTGAGAAAGTAAAGCACATGAAATAGCAYGTGAACTAAAAACTACAAAATAAGGAATTCCAGAATATGTTTCTTKGGTAACACAGCCATCACAAAATATCCCCATTTTTAGTAAGTTGTTTGTCTCAGCCTTGGTGTACAATTCTATGCCAGACTGAATTTGTGTCTCCTCACTTGTGCCTTATATGACAATAAAACAGCCAGTTCAAGGTCTTGAAGCATCYRAAAAAATAATCCCAGGAAYAAAAACCAAMAAAACAAGCAACCAAAAAARACCTGAGAAAAAATGTACTTGTTTTTTTGGCCTGTTCTGTTTCCTTCACTGGTTCATTGTACAATACAAACCAGTGAAGAAAAAGAACAAACTTTGGTAGCTCATCTTGGATTAACCTAACAATCCTCAAAATTGCATCCTTAATCACACCCTATGAAATTGTTTAAAATAATTAAAATTAAAAAAAAAAACAAAAAAACATGACAGTGGAGCAGGAATGAAAGGTCAGAGAAGYTCTGCAAGCCCCCTTCAGGAGCGGGTGACACACGGAGCTGCATCTTCAGGCTTCTCTGCTGGATCAGGCCTGGCAGTTTTCCAGCCACCTTGGTCTCTTGAGGCTTCAAAGCACCCAGCACTCAAACCACGCTGAGATTTGGGTCTATACCTTACTAGAAAATTAATGGAGAACTATTGTGAAATACATCTTGCAGCAGTCTGACATAGTCAAAGCCTTCAGCTCCTTCCATTGGAGCCATTCAAATTGTGGGCTAACAACAACATTGAATTCCATTATCGGGCCCAGATAMAAACAGTTCACAAAGTTTTCTTCTTTAAGAAAAACACCTCTGACCTTCACATGCTTCTGTATGGTATAACTATGATGTGTTACATTATCAAGATGCAAAAAGACTGCAGATTTTAATGAATATTATTTACATATACTGTTTTTCCATAAAAATGTTTTTCCAATTTTGGGCCATGAAGTTCCTTTTGGTTCACCAACAACCGTTGCTTTTTTCCTTTTTTTTTTTTTTTTTTTTTTTTTTTTTTTTTTTTGAGTGCTATTAAAATACTATCCTAAGTATTATTCTAAGTATAATTTTTTGACTGGGAATAAAGCCATTTGCTGTAGTGGTCTTGCTCACGGACAAATCTGGAAAATGACCCAATGCAGCACTCAACCAAGACCATTCTACCCAGAAATTACATTTTACAACAATGATTCAATAGACATACAAAGGGTAAAACTTCCAGATGTTCAGTGTGTAATGAACACTTGTGGGAAAAAGGCACTACTGCCTTTATAACAAACTTTATCAAGAACATGCAGTTAGKTGCCCATCTTCCACTGAAAAAATTAATAGTTTAGCAGATAATTTATTTGTGATTCTGAATCTCTCCTACTCTCTTCCATTCCTGTTTTGGAAGGTGAAGAATCAGTCAAAAAAGGATGATCTGTAGAGACCAGATAACATATTCTAGCAGAAAAGCAAAAAACCCATACAAACTACTGCATGAAGACAGGTGAACTAAAGCAAACACACAAATCTAATTATCCTTGTAGCTCTGTGAGGACAAAAATGCCCGACTTTTAAAAACAATGTCTTAAATACTGGCCTTCCAACAACTACCRGTTTTATGAGACTTGTAGACAGGATTCCYACTCAGTAAAGCTARCAGATTTTCAGCTTTAKGGATTCTCTAATTCAAACAACTCTMCAGCAGTCTGAAATAATTCAGTGCTAATTTCTGAGAATACTTTACTAAGTCATTATTCCTCCAGTGCTTTGATGGAGAAAGTTACAATTAGTGGAAACCTTTACTTAGGATGAGTCAAGAATGAAGATTCCAGTCTTGATTCATAGAATGAGTCACAGGTAATCTGGAGGGAAGGAGCAGTCTCAGTGAAATAGAGAGCTGGAAATATTGCCTAGGAACATGCACCGAGGAAAAAAAGTGCTAGTATACAAGGTTATTACACAAACCCATTAAGCAGAGCAGAAACACCAAAGTTGCATAACTATGTATAAACAACTGAGAACTTCACAATGTCTTCTCCCTAAAAAGGTACTGGCAGCCAATTATCTTCAGAAATTAGTTCAGAGAAATTAGAAATGGGCGTAAACCTGAATTTGATTCAGYACATGTTATAAGCATCATATGCATGACTCATACCAATCTTTTATCACAATCATAATCTGTGATTTCACCATTTGATACAGCAACCAGTAACTCACAGTGAAGCTAGCTATAAAAAGGGAAGTATTGTCCTACTCTTTAAACTCCTCCAAACTCATGAGAAACACTCTGCAACATAAGTCAGTGTGACAGTTACCTCTTTTCTCTAAATGGGAGTACAAGCAGTGCCAAACTGCATCACACCAAAGCTGCAGACCCTATGCCTGGACTTTGTAGCTCTGTCACCAAGGYGTGACACTGCACTAAAAATTAATTCACTGTGTTTTTACTAGACTGGTTTTGTGATAGGTGTCAGAATACACTGAACATATTAAAAAGAAATTAAATACAGCTAGGCTCTTTATTATCCTTCCACTCTGACCACTGTGTGTCCACAAAGAAACACTGCTACCTTCTCTGCCCTACTCAACCAAAGTTCAGTGAAATACTCAGATGTTCAAAACAGGTGGAAAAATATTAATGACACAAGTGAACTTCCCTGCAAGCAAGACACAGMACAAAATAAATTGTTGGGATTCAGAAAGACTCAGAAGCCCATATAGTCCCAGAAATTAATGTTGATGATCAGAATAAGGATATTAACATTCAGGAACTACTCTCCACCTGTGGAAACCTCAGCTGAAGTGTAAAGTTCAAATTATACACTCCCATTCAAAATATCAAGTTTTAAKTCAGGTATCTAAAAATTCCAATAGCATGACTGTGAGATGAAACTTGGGCAGCATTGCAAGGTGATGCATGAAACTGCAAAGCAATAAAAAATGTTAAAAAGCATCACTTGCTTAGATTTGAATTGTAAAGCTAAACTGTACATTTCTAAAACTTCCAGGTTAACACAGAATTCAAGTCTTTTTTCATGAGAGGTTTTCACTGTGTGAAACCACTGGGCATGTGTGCACATCCACATAAATATTTTCTTTTCTGTTCTTTTGAATAATCGTCATGTGTTTTGGCTTCATGTCTGCAAAACAGGTCCTTCCTCTAAAAGCTTCCTACTTTAGAGTGAATTTATTTTGTACCTATATCTCTTTTTTTTTTTTAATTGAAAAGTAAGATTTCTGCCTTGAAGACTCTTCAAAAAACCACATCCATTTTCCCAATACAAGAATAGCATCTAGGTTTCCACCGGAATGAGAATGTTTGCTCATATGAAGTATCAAGAAGTACTACACAGTCCTTCAAAAAGAATCTCCCCGCTGGTTTTGGCAAGAAAATCAAATGATGAGACAAAGCTTCCTAAGAACGGAAACAGGGTATGGCAATGACTCAAGATACTGGCAAAGACTTTATTTTGACAGTGTCCTTGAACTAACCAAAAGATTTGTTATTTTCAGGAAAACATCCTACAAGTGTCTATGTGGGAACCCAAGTAACTGGTAAAGCTACCAGGAAAATGCTGCAATCATTACTCAGCTATTCCAGCTAAGTGTTTTTATTGGCATTCTCAAAAAGTTACACTTTACCACTCTCTCTGACACTGAGCTACAAGATGATGTTTAAAACATATGAACACTCAGTGGTAAAAATTATCTGAAGACTATTAGTGTCATATACATTTCACAAGATTTAGCCATTCCACAAATTGTAACCACTCCATTAAAAGCAATTAAATCTAGCAAGTCTACTTACTATCTAAGTGTATTAGATTAATCTGTAGAACAATCTTTACTAAGAAAATGAAGTTATGTATGGTGCAGCTTTTGTCCATCAATGCTATGCATATGTATGTCTTAAATGTACTTTTTTTGCACGTCTTCATGTTACTATATATTTGAAAAAAACTCACTAATGATATTGTACAGCTTCCTTTGACATGTCAAGGTTTTGGGCCTTTAACATTAACAGAAAGAGAAAATGTATGCTACCTTACAATTAAACACTATTTAATCAAGGTTAACAGAACACAGATTTTCAGATTTAGGTGACACTGATCCAGATGTGATTCTTTCACTAAGGTATAAAGAATAAAAAATTCTGTTTATAGATTAGCTTTTTTTTGTTTTTTTTAAGTTTCAAACATTATAAAATTACTAAACGATAAAATAATTATAGCTAATCCTGCTCAGCATATAATTGCTTGTGAATAGCACAAGGATACTGTTGCAGCTCAGACTCATGCAAATTAATCTCAGAGGAAACAGAAACCACTTAACTTGGTCCAATAATACAACCTGGACTCTCCGGACAACTTTGATCCATTTGATTTTATACACAGAAAAGGCTATGCTCTTTTATGTTTAAATTGAATGCTAATGAAAAGAAAATTTGTTCACACAGGTATTCTTGTCATTCTTTAAACAGTATGAAAAACTCATGAATTTCTGATAGAACAGATAGACAGATGAATTTATGAGATCACCCAGGAGGTCACAAGCCACACAAGTGACTGAACAGTGACCACTGCCTACTACTGAATAATGGCTTTCCCTCAACAGCACTACCTGTTTTGGTTTGCCACCATACATTTCCTGTTTTTTACAAAACAGATTAAAAAATTAATTAATATTGAGACTTCTACTTTCTAATTTGGCTGAGAACAAAAAATATTACATACTATTTGAGGAAGACTGGCATATAGCGTGCATATATTATTTCTAAAAATAGGTTAAAATGCAGGAAAAAATCGYTTTGTGTGAGAGAATGCCAGGTAAAAAATAGTGAGGATTCTTTCCACAAGGAAAACAGGGAAGTTCAAATCTAAATTGCTCACTCCCAACTGACTATATTGGCTTCAACAATCCTTTCCTTTCTATATTTGACTTTCAGAAAAAAAATCTTATCTTGTTTTAAAATGAAGGAAATTACAGAATGCATGTGTTTATAATTGCTRTCAAGAATCCAGTTTTCCACACTAYCTAGCAGGTGATGTTCCATGAGAGCAGAAACTGAAAGTGGYGCTGTCTAAAGGCAATGTTGCCACAGCATCACACTGCACTGTACACGAGCATTAGATGACTCGAAGAAGAAGATTAGTCAAGATCAAAGRATGCAGAGCCCTCAGTCTCACATCGTGTGACCCAACACTCGAGCTTTCCTCTCCTCGTCAGACGATTCAGCAAATCATCACTGTGACACCTCCAATGTCCCCACTGTGAGAAAGCCCAAGCACATGTTCTCTCACACTGCTTCTCTTCAGGGTGAGATCAAGCCACCACCTTTGACTYCAGTGATTTTGTCCTGCAGATATGTCAACAATCATCTGTATTTGCAATTTATGGCAAAACTATAGTAATTCTTACACAATTTATAATTTTCTTTTTTTTTCCCAATATGATTTTTCACACCTGTTCTAATCAAAAAAGCAGTTTGATTTTTGGATCCTTTTAATAGCAGTGTTTTTATTATCTCTGCAATGAATAATTCAGATTATTTTGGTCAGTACATTAAATGATTAGAAATGGTAAAGTTTTAAATTAACTTTACATACCATTTAGTTATTATTTTACTTGGATAACAATGCACAATGATACTAAAAGTAATGTTAAWAAAAATAATGCACAAATTATCTTCAAAATATGGCTAGGCAGGGTATGCAACACAGAAACTGGACAGAATGTTTATGCCTTTTAGACTATTTCACTCAGGGTAGTATGACACAGTAGTAGAATAAATGCAATTCACTGAGCAGAGAGAAAGTCTGGTTCAGATAATCAAGTACTRTAGGCTAAAAAAGACAAAAAAGTGGACTGAACCCTGACTTGCACTTAAAACCCATGTAAACCCATGATACTCTATTTTAAAACACTTGGAAAACACCAAGAAAAAAAAATCGTAAACCTGAGTTAATTAATTAGTATTGATGACAACTTAGGAAAACCATCACTTCAAGATTTTTGTTTGCTTTTTTTTTTTTTTTTTCCTTTAACTTTAATTTTTTTTTTTTATTAGTATTGATGACAACTTAGGAAAACCATCACTTCAAGATTTTTGTTTGCTTTTTTTTTTTCTGTCTCACTGTAACTTTTTTATTTTGCTGTTACAATTTTTTTTTCCAGAAAATAACAATCCCTATGAGGTGTTTTCCCAGTAGATTTGTTCCAGCATGGGAGTCTTTAGACACTATTGATACGAATCTTCAAGGTATTCAAGTGTGATACTTGTATCTTTCRTTAAATATTCTTTTATGTTGAAGCAAGGAAGATTTGGAAGAATGCTATTTATGAACTTTGCAGATTATTGTATTGGGTAAATTCCTCCCCAGCTACATTTTTTGTGAAGTCTTGATATGCATGAACATCTTACCACCTCAATGCAAGTGGTCACAGAAAACATTAAGGAAAATGTAATGGAAATTGGTCTTGAATCATGAAGTGTTTAAATAGCTATGGGATACAACTTTCYACTTCTTTTCCCACACAGTTTGTGCGTTTGTGAACATCAAAAATCAGCAGAAAAAAMCAGTTCATTCTTAGCAAAAAGAAAATACATTTTGACTCTGTAATTTCAAGTCTGGTTTTACTATATTAATAATTCTTTACCTTGTAAATTTAGTATCTATTAAATTTAATATCTAAACATTTATTGAAGAGACACTTCAYTGTAAGATAAAGATTTTCCTAGCTACGTATGTCAAAGAGAGACTATAAACACTTCTTCCCCCTTTAATTTTTTATTTCCAAAATCTAAGCATGAAGATCTTTCAAAGAGCCATTTTTATTGCAACAATCATTTTGTAACCTTTTTTTTTTCCTTGTAATTCTAGGAGAGAAACTAAAGGTCATAGCTTTACAGCAAAACAGATTTTCCTTTGTCTCCTATTTCTCAATTTTCCCTTTTCACATTCTAAGGACTTCATATGGATTGACATGAAATGCAATTCTTCCTTATCAAAACTTTGTGAGCTTTTAGATAATGGAAGTTGTTGTCTTTTACAAATTCATCTGGGATGTGGAAGGCACAGTCTCRATCTGAAGCACACAGAAGTGGCCTCACTATGCAGGAATGAAAGCATAAGACATTTCCTAACTCCAGTGACACAAATTKGAGCTACTCTGGAGATCTAGTTGTGGTGTGTGCTTAGAAACTACAGCTTTCTACAATCATTTTCATCTGTGAAAACCCTTCTCTGGATATATTCCATTGTTTGCAAATCCATAAAACAAACACAGTGAGAATAACCAAGCCTAATTTTAAGCGAACCCTTGTCAAATTGCTTGAGAATCTAAGCGTTTCAAATCTAAATAATCCAAAGTTTGTTACTTTTTTTTTTACTTTGTTCTTCATTCCTGAAGAACAGAAACTGAAACTTTACATTTTGTAACCTAATTAGGAGTTTTATAATAGCACAACCTTTGAAATGTACAGTCATTAAAGAAAAGGAAGCTACTTTTACTGATTATTCATGCAAAAATGCAGTCCATACATCCCAGGTCATGAGATTGTTGCCAACAATTTTATCAATAAACTAAACATATTAACACCAGCTGCAATAAACTTGTGATTCTTCAATTACGATGGTGAAGATCCACCAGAGAGCATCTCATAGCCCAGGGTATCAAAGTCATGGTACTATATGCTGTGGGACCTGCTATTCCCTGGAATGAAAATTCAAAGCTCTAAAACATGGACGGAACTGAGCAGGTACAAAAGACCTGATCAGTAATTGTGTAAGCTGCATGAAGAATAAAATTCTCTGAGAAATATTTTACTGGTCCACATACCCACTGTTTCTGGGACATTACTAATACCATAGACTAAGTTTGCCCTGTTTCACTTATTACAACAAATGAAAAATGCATAATGAAAAAGGTTTTTAAACCCTCAGCTAAACAACATTAGCTTTTTTAATGTGCCAACACGTTTTAGGACATCAAGACAAATCTAAATTCAACTGATTTATATAAAATATAAAACCCAAGACTCTTTTGGCTCTTTAACACTGATTATCTTAAATTTCAGAAATTAAGACAAAAGAAGCTGTTCATCTTCAAAAGAAACTTGCAAAAAGGGAATGCCAATTTCTCAAAGTTTCAGCATACTAAAAATACTTCCAATTACACAAGCTTTCCATAAGAATAAGAACCAGTCAACACAACATCTGTACAACATGTGCATCTGCCATTTCACACTTTGACTGTCTGGCTTCTTAAGTAGTATTATCTGGAACTTGTTTTACCAGTTTTYTGACTGTTATTTTTTCTAAGCAAAATACAAATGGAAAACAAATTCATGCTTGTTTTCAATAAAAAAAAAGTTAATTCTTCACACAATCAATAGCCTTAACTAAAGTGTAATTAAATTGCTCATCACTCAAGAGTTTGCTCTGCTAAAGCATCAGCAGCAAGAAAAAAATGCTATAAACTCTGTTAGCTATCATTCCTTCAAATTTCATGTGCACTGCAATTATAACAGCACTTTTTTATGTATATCCTGCTTGATCATGTTCTTTATCTTACAGTGAACTTACAGCAACAACAGAAGGTTGATGAGATTGCCACAAACAGAAATAAGCTACAAGAGAACATAACAGTCCTACTGAGTCAGAACAAAGATCTTTTTAGACTCCTGCTCTCTAAGAGCAGACATAAATGGATGCTTCAAGAAAAAAAAATAAATTAAAGAAAGCACAGAGAAATAATTCTTCAGCATACTCTTCCAGACTTCCTGAGCCAACATATTACAGGGCTTTATAACATATCAGAAAAGCTGTTTTAAGTCTCGTCTGTAGCAACAGAGAATGACTTACATCTTCTGAAAATATTATTGCAGTGTGTCTAATGTAAAAAATCAGTACACAGTTGAATTCAGCCAACTAGSAACTGGCTAGGAAGGAATCAGATTCTATAGATGAGTTTTCTGTGCCTTCGCCCTTTTGSATGTTTCTCAGCTATTAATTAGTTCACATTAATAATGTGTTATTTCTCACTCAAGCATTCATTTAACTTGTTTGGGTATCTACACTTTCCCCATCCCTTCCCATTATTGGGATGAACACAATTAACATGCTACTCAMTTTGAAATATCCAATATCTATATTAGTTAGACTCCAAATATGATTTTTGTGGTAAAMTAATAAAATGCCGAAGCTTCTGGCTCCCCCTAGTATTAATATCATTCATTCAGGAAGCTGGTGGGTTGTTGGTGCAATTCATCAGAACACAGAGTTTGCCCTATGGACCCTGTCACACCTGATGGGGTTTACTCTGGGATTGGCCATGAGCCAGGTCTAGAAGCAGAGTATCATCTGCCAAGCTGACAAACACTGCTGCAGCCAGTGCTTCTGCAGCCTAGGCAGAGYGCTCAAAGGTCAAATACCTAAAAGCAGGCTTTAACGAAGCAGAAACCATYAGCCAGCAGGTCATGCCTAGAATTTCTGAAAGAAAACAAAGATTTGCCCGCACCAGCTTTCCCCCATTTTGCTCAACAGTTCCCCCAGGTGTATGACAGCTTGTGCCCACAGCCTATTGCCTCTGACTGTAAATTATACTTGAAATATGTATCGGCTATGAAGAAAAATTCCAATCAGACACTTCAAGTCCCAGGTCATTCTCTGTGGGACCATTTTGCCATCAGAAGTGAGTCTGTACTTCCATCAGTTCAACTGGAAAACACAGTTGCTCCAGCACTTTAACAAGAAGTTTTTTCATGTATTTTGGGGGGAAAACCAACTTCTTAAGCATCAAATCTCTGCAGACCTGCTGGATCCTAAAGGCTAGCAACACACAGACATAATAATAGCAAGTACATTGATGAACTTGGAAAGGTTTGTTCATTAATTAGGCAGAAATTAAAGAATGCCAGGAAAGGAAAGGGGAGGTCTGAGAGGGATCTAAAACTGGCACAAATTTTTCATTTCTATTTAAATTGTCAGAAAATACTTCCATATTTTCAAAAACTGATTGTTACGTGCTGCATTCCTCACTGAAGTTAAAAACTTGTCAATAAGCGTGATTAAAGGAAAAGATGATGAGTTTGGCTATTATTCTTTCAAGAAAGAGCTTATGCTATTTTTATTAGTACATTAGCTGATACCTATCTGAATTTCAGACTGTATAGGATAGCTACAGACTTGTAGCCTATTGGAAACATGCATTTGGGCTAACAGAAAACAAACAAACAAGACTATATAAACTGAGAAATAGAGATGAGGCAAAATGAGCACTGGCTGAATGGCAGGTGCCAGAGGGTTGTGATCAGTGGCACAGGGTCTAGCTGGAGGCCTTTAACCAGTGGTGTCTCCCAAGGGAGGATACTGGATCCAGTCTTGCTTAACTTTTCATCTCTGACTAAGATAAAGGGGCAGATGGCTCCTCAGGAGGTTCACTGATGACACAAAGCTGGGAGGAGTGACTGATATCCTAGAGGGCTGTGCAGCCCTTCAGAAAGACCTTGACAGGCTGGAGAGATGGGCAGAGAAGAACCATCTGAAATTCAACAAAGGCAGTGCAGGGTCCTGCTCCTGGGGAGGAATAACCCCAGGCACCAGCACAGGATGGGGCTGACCTGCTGGAGAGCAGCTCCATGGAAAAGGTCCCGGTGGACAACAAGCTGTCCATGAGCTGGCACTGTGTTCTTGTGGCCAAAAATGCCAAAGGCATCCTGGGGTGCACTAGGAAGAGCATTTCCAGCAGTTTGAGGGAGTTGATCCTGTCCCTCTACTCAGCTCCAGTGAGGCCTCACTTGGAGTGCTGTGTCCAGTTCTGGGCTCCTCAGCACATGAGAGATGTGGAGCTCCTGGAGTGAGTCCARTGGAATACTGTGAAGATKATGAGGGGGACCTCAATTAGGAGGAAAGGCTGAGGAGCTGGCCCTGTTTAAGAATGACTTCGAGAAGAGACAACTGAGAGGGGACTTTATCAATGTCTATCAATAGCTGAAGGGAGGGTTTCAAGAGGATGGAGCCAGGCTCTTCCTGGTGCTGTTGAGCAGTAGGACAAAAGGCAACAGGCAGAGACTGATGCACAGGAAGTTCCAGGAAAAAGTTCTTTACTCTGTGTGTGACTGAGAACTGGGACAGATTATCCAAGGAGGGTGTGGAGTCTCACTCACTGGAGATATTCAAGAACCATCTGGACACAATCCTGTGCCATGTGCTCTGGGATGACCCTGCTTGAGGAGGGCTGCACCAGAGAATCCACTGTGCTCACCCATCCTGTGATTGATACTGTGATGGAGGGGATAAGGAGATATATACCATTGGAAACAGAAGGTGAAGGCTTTCGATGACATCATCGGGAAAAGGTTTCAGACATTTCAAGAACTTTAAAAGCAATCATCTTCTCTCCATCTAGAGCCATAATCCTCACAGRGATATTGTGAAATAAAAGTAAGCATTTCAAAGTACCTTTTATGTTCTTCAAGGAAGATACAAAATAACTGTCCTTTGCATTCAATGCCCTCAGTGTTGATAGTCATTAGACAGGAACATTCTTCAGGACAAATTTAAATTATTTGTRTATAAATCAATCTCTTTTTCAAAAGTCTAGCCTTAATCTTAAGCTTATTGGGAAGTAAAAGAAAAATTGGTAATGACCTCATTAGCCCTATTTGAGGAGTGTAACATTCACTGATTTCCAGTAAGATAACGTTATCCACACATTCCTACATGATCAGCAGAAGACCAAGATGTGTGTTGCTCTATATTTGATTTCTTTTTCAAAGAGGAGTTCTTGTGTTTTCCACTTCTAAATGACAGTATGACAAATAAGTCTTGCCAAAAATCTCCAGGTGGTAAGTGACGGACACCAGGAAACAGATTTGCCAGATGAAGAAATGAACTCCATGAAAATTCATCAATTTTATCACTGATCAGCAGTAAAACTAGTTAGCATTTGTACTGGAAATACTTCTAGCWGAATATCAAAAATTCTTCTAAGAATGAGGAAACCTGGCCCTTTTATGAACGTTTCACCTACAATATTAGATGTATCMCTGAACAAAATCAGGACATTAACTACCYTTCACTCTYATATTTGCATTCCATTTCTAAGCAKTTTTGTTTCTGTTCTCCACGTGTAGGTATTATATGTTCCTCTTCTAAGAATTTGGCATATATTAATTTTGAAAAAGTGAGTAATTACAAAAAGGCAGYAACAGTCTTTGCCCCTCAGGTAATCTATCAAACACCACATATGTGTCCTTACTCTAAAGCTGTCAGGAGATCAAAGCAATATTCTCTGCAGTAATAGACTATACCTTATGAAGAAGTCAGTACAATAGGTTCACTGTACATCAAAGATTTATAAAACAGTATAAAGCTAGGGCTTATAATAAGTAAAACCGCAGCACTGGAGACCTGGCATGAAACTTTTTACAGAATATTAAAACACCTGAAGAAAAAAATTATTTACCCATAAATCATCACCCCTTTTTTTTTTTTTTTTTTTCTTTTTACAGAATATTAAAACACCTGAAGAAAAAAATTATTTACCCATAAATCATCACCCCTTTATTTTTTTTTTGTCTACACTAATCTTCACGGAATTGCCCTGTAAACCACCAAATATAGTCCATTGGAAATCACACCGTTTAACAAGGGGTTCCCACTTTGATGACTGTCATGCCTTACCCCAACCTGTTTGCCTCCTGTGATGAGATGATTGATTCTGAAGATGGAGTACTAGACACTGTATGCTTTGCCCTTAGCAAAGTTGACCAAGATAATGTCGTCTTCCACACCTGACTTTTTTTCAAACACTCAAGTGTGGAACTGAACTATCAGGTGGGTAAAAACCACACTGAACCAGTAAAACCAGAAAGCAATGGTCAGTGCTCCAAAGTATAGCTAAACTCCAGTTACTGAYTGACATTCCTCAAGGCTTGAACATTTTTAATGTCTTTATCAAAGACCTTGGAAATGACACAAAACATATCCAAGAAAAGCTGACACTAAACTGGGCAGAATTGTTAATACACTGAGTGGTAGGGCTACCATTCAGAGGGACACTGAAAAAATGGAGAAATGGTTTAACAGAAACCTCATGAAGAACAAAGGTAAACACRGAGTCCTGGACCGTGCCACTTGCCATGGTCCAGCTGACAAGGTGATGACCAGTCAAAGGTTGGACTCAGTGATCACAGAGGTCTCCTCCAACCTAAATGATCCTGTGAATCTGTAGCATTGCCCTCCAGACATTTTACCAAATGGTAAAATCCCAAATCAAAAACTGTCTGGAGGGCAATGCTACAGAACAGCTTTGCAGAAACAAACAAGAGTCCTGGTGACTGACAACTGGAACATGTGATAGGAGGATGTCCCTGTAGTGTGGGAGACTGAGAATTYACTGGGAAGCTTTAGCAGCAGCACAGCCACTGAATCAGAGGTGAGACGATGAGATACTTGTGGGACAACATCTAGAGTACTGTCTTTAGCTTTGAGCTCAACTGCAGAAGAAAAAGACTGACAAACTTGAACAGGTAGGGGATCATCAAGAGGATTAAAAGGTTAAAGCACAGAATTTATGAGAGGGTGAGAGAGCTAGGGTTTTTTTTAGACAGAAAAAGGATAAGGATGATGGTGGGGCATCAAATTACTGTTTTCAGTTACTTAAAGCATGGCTATAAAGAATATTAAATCTCGGAATGTAATCTCGGATTTAATCTCGGAAATGTATTGTGAAATATTGAGAGACAATGACTGAAAGTTTTATCAAGCAAAATTTGGAATGAATATAAAGACAAAAATATGCCAAAGCAAGGGTAATTAAGCACAGGACAATTATTCAGATGGTCATTCCTCTCAGGCAAAGAAAGATTTGACTGAACACAGGCTGAAAAGACTAATCTAAGACATTAGGCTTCTTTTGGGCAAAGGAATGGTTTCCAGAAGTGTCTTCCAATCTAAATAATGTTTTGATTCTTACAATGAAATAATATGCAGGTGTGAAGTATAAAGAGCTATATGCAAACTCCTGGTTTCATTCACTAAGATAAAAACAGCAGCATACAATCAGTGTATTATGTTTCTTTCTGCTGACTAAAGAAGAACCATGAGAATAATAATAAATATGCATATATTAGAAGGTGGGGTGGCTTTATTTAGGCACATGGAGCTACACAATACTAAAGAAGAACTAAACAAAAAGTAACCAACCAAGGTCTACATTTCCAGTATAGTAGATCCAGACATCTATGACTTACTAGAGAGAAGGCAAATGCCTTCAGCCAGAAATATTCCCATTATTCATTACAGGAGACCTCAGTGATGGAAGGGAGATATCAGAGAAGAACAAATAAGTATCTCAGGATGTAGCCAACAAAAGACTTTCTGAAATTTTGTAGCAAATTCCTTTTAAGTTTGTACGGTCCAAGTAAGTCATGCAGAACTTATGCACAAAGCCAACTCAAAATTTAATTCTTGGCATCCATTCAAATCTTCTGATTCTGTCCATTCCACTGACAATGGGAAAACGGTACTCTACAAATAATTTATTGAAGRTATTTCTATATATAATTTACAGTACTCATATCCAAAAGAGGCCCTGTATCTGCAAAGTATCCAAGGAAAAGAAAAATACACTGCATTTCTTTTCTTCATCTTTCATGTTTCCAAATRTTAATGAAACAATGCCCTTTATTTGTCTCTATCATTTGGAAGGGATAAAGGAGTGGGGGGTGATGTGCTGCCTAGATTAGCACAAACAAACAACTTCTGGGGTTTTGACAGGGTGAAGAGAGAGGAATGTAAATAGCTTGGCTGCTCTAAAGCATTTCTTGCTTCCACCCAAACTCACGTGCAATGCTGAAACTGTGAGATTCAGGAAAGGAAGGAAAAAAATCTTCACCAGGTCTCCCACTAGCTAGATTCTTGGAATAGTTGACTGTGTCTTGCTCTAAAACTCCTTCCCTAACTCTTGTTCTATTCGTGGAGCTACCTCAATAGGTCCAAACAGCCACTCCAGTGSAATTAGTACTTTGTCATATATTAACTCCTACTATCTTAAAGATGCTGTCAGCCTGACTAGATTCCTGGTTTTGAAGATAAGAAATACATTTTTTTCTTAGGGCAAAAGTTTTCCTTATCTTTAATATTTTTTTTTTAATATCTGCCCATAAGCGTAAAATTTAAACTTAMCAGTCTGTCTCAGTGATTGGCTCTCAACATAAACTGTGATAGGAAGTCCCAGTAATRAAGAATCACAAAATTAAAACGATGGCTGCTGATGACTAATATTCCAGAGAAAAAGGAAAGATCAATTGTTCAGATGAAGGATTACTCATGATGTACCTACCAACATTCTCACTAAGRAAGTATGAAAATATTCAGAGGTGGATTGAATTTTAGAGACTTGAGTGAAGACAGTTAATGTTAGTAGTGGTCACCAGGCTCAGGGAAAATTTTATAGTTTACTAGCTTTAGTGAAGGACAGTGTAGGATGTGAATTCAAAAGAAAATACCAAAGATTCTATAAAAGTTTAACACCAGATAATATCAAAAATCTACTTTAAAATTTGTTTCCTTCACCATTTATATAAGTTAATTCTCCTTGTACATAAGATGTTGAAGAAACACTAAAATAAATAGTAACACTTACTGAATAATATTATTTTTAAAATAACACATTATATTCTTAAATCAGTGTCAGAATATATTTTGAAATTGACCATATAAACAACACTAAAAAATGTATTTCATGACTATGCAATTTTTTCTAGATGCTACAAACACCTGCTCAGAGCTACAGTACTTTGCAGATTAAGTTTTTAAAAATCCAGTTGCAAACYAGGGAAAAACCTACCTCAGTGGTGCTACTGGAAGGTTCCAGTCCAACCATATTAGCTTGTACCAGATGCTGAAGAAGTTGTACTTGAGCCACATTGAGGAAGAAGTCCAAATTTGTTGTCACATTCACTTCCAAAGAATGACCACAGACCAAAATTTCCTGTGAACAAATTAAAGGTAAATATTATGTAACAGCTACTGGGGAAATAATTTTCAGCTTCTATGTAACTGCATTGTGTTTCTCTGCTCTAGTCARTACTTAACCATAACATTATATATATAACATTATATACAGCATTAATTTGGTCTTTTTTAGGAGAAACTGGTGTGTCACACTTCTAAAGGATGTGGCTTTTCTCTGCATGGCTTTCAACAGTATAACTGTAAAAGCAAACTTTGCGAGAAACGCATCTCATGCACAAGGTTTTGTTCCCATTTCTTGCTAGTATCAGTGGGCTGTCAGAGTGTCCCTGGCAATGATTCCAATTCTCCTTTTCTTCCAAGAAAAGGATGTACATTTTTTTTTAATTTAAACACAAATCCTGCTTGATTTATAATGAAATCATGTGCTRGAACTCACTGATAGCCAATATAATTGATTTCTCTTTGCCAGTAAGCCAAGCTGGATAGCCACTGTGTTATTGGTGTTGTCTGGCACAATTAAAGATCTTCACCACTGTTGACACGCAATAAAGAGATGAAAAACAGAACCAGTGCAGAAGGGTAGAAGAACTGTCTTGTCTCATGAGAAGTTTGTACAATGTTCAAGCTCTAATCTAAACTAGACCTCTCCCTTCGTGATGGAACGTCATCCAGGGAATAGATAACAAGAACAATGATTGTACAGAAAACACTGACATTCTTGAACATAAGCATTAGCAAAGCTCAGATTTTTTTTTTTTTAATGGAATAACTTCTATGCATCCTAGCCATACTGAGGCTTTCTATTTCTTTTTTACATTAAACAGTTTTACATTCTGCCCTTTTGATGACCCTTCACACAACACATAAAGCTGTTGATTTCTTCTTTCTATGCCCACTAGCTATTATTTTCCAACAATTCACACCCACCACATAATGCAATACACATCTAATACGCTTTACAGTCCTGTACCAATTTTGCTCTTCCCAGGAGGTAACTTTTAAGAGAAATTATCCCTAKGAGCTGACAAAATTTTCTGATCTTTCCCCCATGTAAAATGTTCTTGAGCTCCAAACTAATGCCAAAAATTGAGCCAATACCTTTTGTGTGTAACTTCTTCACAGACTTAGCATTAACAAGCTGAACAACAGACTGGCAAAAGAGCTTGTTCAATCTGAGTACCTGGAAGTMGCCATAGCAAAGGTGGGGAAGTGGRTGCATAGTGGCAACCTAGGGTCTTGGAAATCTGGCTACGAGAACTCAACTTTCTTATTATAGATGGTTTATAGATTGCATTTTCAGTTTTTTTATGAGAAGCTTGTGAATACAATGTTTTGYAATGTTGCACCCCTTCTCAACACCTTTCCATTACAAAACGTTAAAAAATACTGCTGGAAATCATTAAATGATTMCCATTTGTGAGACTGAAAATAGGCTTGGACAGACTACCTTTAATACTGAATGCAATACAAAAATTCTTTCTCCAGCAAAGTAAGAACATTTCAGCTCATGACCTTTTTCCAGTTGGCAATTTGAAAACACACCCAAACACTTCAAATGATGGAATGGTAAAATATTAAGATTACACAGATAGTAAAATTAATGCTATTTCTGTTGACATTTTGTACTAACCTCTGGGTGTAAATTCTCTGCAGCATCAATTTTTGTAAAAATAATGGCAGGAGCTGCAGTTATTCGAACGGTGAAATCTGTTAAAATTGGAGTTAAAATAGCTCTCCTTTCCTGATGCCGCCTTATGCTAGGAAACAAAAAGAAAGAAAAGATGAAATCACATTATAAATTGTCAAGASGCAAAAACTTTCCAKATTATTCTTTACATCCAGCACATASCAAAAAACTTCTTCAATATCAGTTTTGCTACCTTAATAATAATTATACAACATTTTTGTAAATCATATTAATTCCAATCCTGAAGGCAGACTTCCATCTTCATTTAACAGGAAAAGTGTGTCTAAATATTTGATTCTTCAACCTACCCCCAGGCAGACAAACTTGACGCTTGAAACTGCTTATTTTCCTGTTTGATGCACTGTGCACAATAATTAAAAAGAAGASGTGAACTTTATTATCAGTATTTTTAAAACTTGTCTGCAGATGTCCTTYACTTTAAAAATAGCTTTTTTGAAGCCTGCGTATTTTAATTTGTGCATTCAAAAATCCATGTTGAAGAAATGTGCACAAAATTGACACAAAAATGAAATTCACGAAAAATTGCCTAGTGAATGCCATGCAACACTAGGACTCCCACATGAAATTAATAACTATTGTCCAAGATGWTTAAAATTATGTGAAAAAGCAGGGATGCCAGTCTGCCTTCACTCCTTCAGTCACAGGAAGTTCTTGATGCTTTTTCAGCTAAATATCAACATTTACTTACCAAGAATATTTGTGTCATGAAACTTGATAATTGCATTTGTTTTCCAGCTGGGTGTTAAGTTTTGGGGGTTTTGTTGTTTTTTTTCCCTCTTTAACCAAATAGTAAGCCTAAAAGCACAACTTGCCTATAAATGGATCACTAATAGCTTATGACAACACATTCCAAATAGCCAGAATCTTCTAGGTCGGGTCAAATAAACTATTGCCACAAAATGCCATCTGAGACCCTCTGATGAGGGAAAAAAACTGTAATGAGATCAAGATGATGTTCAGCCTCTAAAAGAGGATACACTTCAAATTCCAGGGAGATTATTTCCATCAAGATAGTTTTTGATAACTCTTTTTACCTATTATTATTGATAGCCACAACTCTAATAAACTTTTGCCTCAAATGACCCTCACTGCTGAGGAGGCTGCACACTACCATAAGAAGTGTGCAGTTTGCTTAAGAGTAAGCCAATTAGTGAGTAGAGAAAACTACCATTTTATCTTACAAGGGTTTACATTTTGGTCAGCTGTAGTTCTGTTGATCTCTAATGACAGCTTTTAAAGCAGTATTAGTCTCATTAGATCCCCAAATTAGAAGTCAGACTTTTTAGTGGCTAGTGAACATCTTCAACTTGAGAAAACTGTCTTAGGTTTCGGAGTTCTACAATTGTTTCTCTCCCTGCCATCACCCTCTTTTTAGATTTAAACCAAATGGTTTTCAATTTCTATTTTCCCTTCTCAATGGGTTGAGAAGAAATGCCTTTTTTTTCAGGAGAATGAAAGAGCTAAGCAGCAGAACAACTCCATAAAAGAATATGCATAGCTATACATTAGAAAACTTCTATTTGAAATTTGCTGAAATACTAGTAAGTATAATTAAAAAATACAGAACAGAGCTGTAAAAGCAAGTAATCTGTTGAACTTCAGACCCTCAATTGGCTCTCTTCAATCACTGTTCAAATTGTTTTTCAGCTCATGCATATTCCCATTTCTTAAYAGTAGATACCAAATACATTGCATCTTAAAGGACTTTCTTTGTAATATATATTGATTGCTACTTTATTTTTAAAGTCATCTTTATGTGCTATCCCTGTCCTGCTCTGCTTACTACTTTCTGAATTTCTTGTTGGTGAATTTGAACCTCAGCCAAATAAAGTATTAGCAAAATAATTGTAAGTACAAACAGAAGGCAAACAGAGCACGGTAAATAATAGAGAGGATATGAGAAAGAGCACAAAAGGAACAAAGAAACAAATTCCACTTTGAATTATTGAGTCTTCCACACTGCACCTAAGTGCAACATTAACTTAACACAGGTGTACGCCACATGAGCTTATGAAAAAACTTGATTGTGAAGAGYGTAATGATGGCTCTATGTCTGCAGCACATTCATTCCATGGTTCACTTATGCATCTGTTATATATTTGTCTTGGAAAAAAGGAAAAGCTAGTATTTTTAGAGATGTTAAAGCAGTTGATCATCTACACTTAAAAGTAAGTGAATTTGAAAGACCATATGCTAACGCAAAGGAACAAGGCAGTTAAGCAACTGTGATAAGGTTTGGAGGTGCCTTAGTGCAGAACTTGGGCTTTATCTGCATGGTAACATAAACTCTGGTTATAGTCACAGATCCAAATTGCAGAAGCACAGGATGAAAATGGTCTCTGTCCTCAAAGGCTTACAATTTAAGTGTAAGAAAAAACATACCCATGGACAGCGAAGTAAAAGTAAACCCCTAATAGCAGCATAGGTAATAATAKCCATACAGTGGCAAGCTGTCTTCAGGTTTTTATATTACAGTATAATAGAAAYTAACTTTTTTGAGGGATTTCAAATAAAACATTGCAATAACTATGTGAATATTCACAGGAAACACCTTCATATCACACAGGAGTGAGCAAGGAAGAGCTTCTTTGAACAATTGAATGTGTCAGTCTCRGTAACTGCTATGATGAGGTCTGATGAACAGGGAGTGTGGATGTGTCAAAGCAAATGAAAGAAGACAAGTAAAGGCAAGTAGACAGACAGGGAGTCTGGAAGTACTGCCAAAGTAAGRACATATTTCATGATTAATATGAGAAAAATATTGGGGGAAGAAGAGAAAAAAAAGTGAAGAGCAGAATTTCACAATGAAAGCAACACCATTTGATTACGTCTAATTAAACCATCAGTATTTGATTATATCCAGTCAGAAGCACATTGAATTTATACACRGAGGAAGGACTGCCAAAGAGATGATGTTGCCCTAATTAGGGAGATGTGATGATGTGAGACTGGATAAGCTGAGAAAATGCACGAGTAGGACTAAGTCCTACTACTATGACTGTCATATGGAAAACACCAATCAAAAAAAACAGTAGATGTGGACAGTAACAGCTAAACTTAACATAGATGTAAAATTTGGAAATGTTTACCTTATTATCATTTATATCTTTCTCCTAATAATACCTTATTGAATCTAGAYTTTGAGCCCTTATATACTGAAAGTTTCCTAAGTCAGAGAGAAACTTGTATACATTCAATACATGAATGACAATCAAATGCACATTGACATAATGTAATTTTACTAGCTATAGAAAGATGAGTTCTCATGGAGAATTTTGTGATGTGAAAAAGAAAAAACTGTATGAAATATCGGTATGAAATAGGCCAAACAGTCAAAGTATTCTCTAGTAGTGTTGAGACACGTGTAACGTCAAAACGTCCTATGTTATTTAGGACAGCATGTTAATTTGAGACTTATGAAAGATATTTTTCTCTTACAGACTTCCCATGTAGCTTTTAAAATCAGCTAATCCCCAACATACAAATGTATTAGGAATGTATTAGGGTATTTAATTACTAATGACTAATTCACATCCTTTTAGCTCTCTGAGGTGTTGCAAAGACATGTCACACAGCAGTAAAATAGTATAACAACACTGAGGAGCATCCAATAATCAAAATTAGATAATGAACAAATCTATATGACCTGGCTGTAAAGAATCACTATTTTTATATTGTAACAYCTCATTAAAACTGATTTTTATCTTATGAAGAATGCTGTGCAGCATTTCTTTGCCATGGATTAACATTAAAAACAAAGCACCCCATCTAAATGAGAAAGGTTTTGCATAATATGAACACATGCACAACTTCAGGTACAACAAAAAACAGCAACTAAAATAARTAACTGAATAAAAATGCATTGCATTTTATTTCAAGAGATTCAAGGGAAATGCCCTATTTCCCTAYACAAGGATCTACAAATCAATTTTTTTCTGTTCTTTCTTATTAGAACTTGGCAAGCTGTCAAGAACTTTCCAAAAAAAGCATGAAAATGAAAACTATTCAAAGAAAAATCTGCAGGAAACCTTTCTAAGGATCCTTGCAGTGGTATTCTGTTCAGTTTTGTTAAACAGATCATTGGCTCCCTGATGTACTCCATGAGAGTCACTGAGAGCTGTTCCAGATGGTGGTATGCCAAGGACAAAACTGTAATGCAGTATATTGCCACACTCAATTCATTACCACACAGAGAAGTAATGCTTTTAAACTTTTTTTTTTTTTTTTAAACAAAGTTTATTCAGGCTGCAGGAAGCAGAAGTTGCTGCTGGGAGCTGTAGAAGGACTGTACAGGGATGGGGGCGAGGCCTCAAGAGAGGATATATTTCTTTATTTCCTTCAGGGCTGTTGTTTTTTCCATTGAGTGGAGGGAGAGAGAGGAGGAGATCTGCAAGCTGAAAAAGCAGTTTTCAATCAAAAAAACTATTTTTTCGTTAAGTACTCCCAGTTCCCCTCATGCTGCTTGGTAAAGGGAATAAATATGGACAGGTTTCATTTGTACATAACCTTATTAGAACTGTCTGATTGTTTCCAGTAAYCTTTTTATATATTACGCCATTAGGGAGCTTTTTATAACATCTATGGTGAAGTATAAACATTTCATAATGGAAAGAGTTATGATCCCTGATCCTCAGTAAAGGACAGCATCTAGACAGTTTTTTCTGCAAGACTGCATCCATCCTAGCGGAGTGTTCCAGTTCCCCCATTCTCCTTGGGGTGGCCTGCAGAGACACAGGAGGCATCACACCAGCATTTCCYTACAGCCCCTCCTGAAGAACTTGACACTAAATACCTGTAAGTATTCAACAATTCAGAGTATGACAGCTTGCCTTCTAAACTGCAACATAAAGGCTGGGGAGGAAATGAAAAACAACCCCATGTCACATTAAGTACCACAAGAACTGAACTCCAGAAGACGCGATGGCAAAATGTGAAGGATTCACTTTTGGTGTAAAGATTGCCACACACATTGCCAAACATTTAAATGTTTAATTCTGTCAAAAGCCTTCGGATATTTGTTGATACCTRTGTGATATCCATAGGTCGCCTACTTACAGTGGTTTGGTTTTCATGCAGATTTTTAAAACCAGACCAAATTTCACCCTAATAGATTAAATTTCAATATAATTTTGTTCAAAAGTTATGCAATTTTATTTTTAGGTAGTTCAGTAATGCTTTTACAAATGGGAATGGAAAAGGAATGGCTGGCTTCTATGCTGAAGTCTTCTGTAAAGTAACTATGAAAAATCTGAATGTAAGCTGGATTCTGTAGTGCCCTACATAGGACTTGAGAATTATAAAAATGAGGGAAACAGATTTCAAAGAAGAACCTTTAAACCCAGTGATTCTAATACACCCTAATACTAGGTAAAACCAAACAGAAGTATATTAAAACCAAAYAAAGAAATTAACCCTAAAATAACTCACAAAAAAAAAATTCATTACATTCCAGGTTAAAATTTCAAAGAATGGTGACATAGTTAAGTTAAACTATCAAGATTTTGTGGTATTTGCAGTAAATATTAAGATAATCTTAACCCTGGAAACTCTCTAAGCACCATGTGAACTGCAGCCACTCTCTTAGCACATGCTGGAAATAGTGCTGGGGATGGCAGAGTTCAGTGCAGGTTCTTCCAGTTCTCAGCACATCACTTCCACAAATCAGAAAATAAACCCAGATACAGAAAAATGGACTGCCAACTAAAAATCAAAAATGCAAACACCCTGAAAACACAGCAAATGTGCAAAATTTAAAACCAAAAGGATAAAAAAGCATTCATACTTTTTCTTGAAAACGAATTCAAGCTGGAATGAAAATACTGCAGTTGCACACGAGAAAGGAAACCTAATCTATTTAATTACAACTGATCTAAATTAAAACTCAAGTAGAAGATTCATTCAAAAGCAATTATAAACCAAATATACTTATTTGTATTCTAATAAAACTTTATTTTGGAAGTCTGCTGAGGAAGCATGTCCAAGCAGTTATAAATTACAAAAAAAAAAAAGAAAACGGAAGAGAACTCGAGATTGTCTGTAATAGCTGCCTCTCTTGTCTTATTAGCTTTTCAGGAATACCACCAAATTTCCTATCTAAATCTATAACCATAAAGSTCAGACCCAAAGTGTACTGGCAATGGGAATTCAGTCACCAATGGGRTGGAAAAGGAAAGCCAATCCCTCAGTGGCTGGTTTTGCTATGCTGTCTTAAGTTGCAAATTGGCTACAAGCCCTTTGGAGATTAACATATCTTACTTTTTAGAATATTCCAGGGGATGTGTGATTTTGTGACAAAGAACTTAATGGGTAATTTGTCCAACATCGAGGCCCARCTAGAAAGTCATACACATTTTTTAAGACTAAGAATCTCAGAATTTAAAATAAAAAACTTCAATGGAATTATTTGAGTTAAAAAAAACTTAAAAGACAGRGAAAAGCTAAGTGATCCTATAAACGAGGAACAGAGTCTACTCCTGTGTTAAAATTTTTATCTGTACTCCTGTGACTCCTTGTTGTTTATCATTTCTTTGGGTAGAACTGCTTTTCCTGCCTGTTATTTTCAATGATAACTGGAGTTTATAATTGATCAGATCTTTTTCCTTCATGCTCTCCTCCAGAGTCAGCTTATCTGCCCTCTTGGCCTTTCACCAATATATCACTTACAAAGCTCAGCCTGTGTGCCATCCTTATGTAGCCTTTGCTAAAATTTGCCTTACTTTCAGTAACATCTGATCCMTCTCATCTCCCATTTTTCTGAAAATTAAACCAAAAATAGTTATTTCCAGATGATTCTGCCTGTTTTTCTATAACACTTTTAGGAACTCACCCCTAAATTCAGATAGGAATCATACCTTAGGAACAATAAAATTGTGCACACATTTCATAAAAATCAGATTGTTTCTGCACGAATTAGATACAAAAGATTTTTACATGAAAATAAATAGCTAAATGTATAGGCATAGGGGCATSTCCTGGCAGAAATGATTCTAAATTCACAAAATTACTTTTGAAAGCTTGCTTTTGGCCATCAGACCTTATTCCTGCCAGTTTGAAAAGTGAAATYTGACTGCTACAGAGTCTGTAAAGTTTTAAGCTACTTGTATGAATTAAAAATAATAAATAAATAATAAATAATAAATAAAATATTTAAATAAGTTAAAGTTTAGTTYTAAGCAACTTCTGACTTTTTGAATATGAATTTTTAAGTATAAAAAGTATATTAAAACTGAAATAAAAATTTCAGATTTTCACAAATTATCAATTTACTTCCAACTCCAATTTTATATTTGAAAACGTTAACATTTAAAATCATAGGCAAATGTATGCATGCTTTGTCTTTCAACCCTATTGAATCAGAGGGTGGGGCTTTGTASACACATATACAATACCCAATAAAGGAGACTTAGTTGAAATATCTCATTCTCAAAATTCATCTGGTTTTAGTTACAGAAGCGCAAAACCCAGTTCAGAATCAATAGGAAATGTTCTACTTTATTCCTCTCTAATTTAGAAATGTCTAAGCTGGTTTTACTCAAGCTTTGTAAAAATACAAACAAAAGAATTTAAAAAAAAAAGACAAACCCACACCACCACCACCACAAAAACACCCTACACCCCAAAAAAGCCCCCAAAACAGAACCTCTCACTGCTTATAGCGACTGAGAAGCTGAAGTGTCAGCCCTGGAGTTATTTTTATGGACACACGGAAGAGCTCACAATGGAAGCAAAGGCATACAGTAACTACACAATAACTACAGTGTAACAACAGTAATATGCATTTCAAACGTGAAATCCAAACTCCATGGAAATGTGCTTGTAATGTAAAGCAAAACCAGTATTGAATTATTTAATTCAATAAACAGGTACATTGTGCATCTTCTCTGTAGTGTTTTCACTATGCAATTTCAGAAAAGAATAAGTTTTTTAAAGAAATCCCTACCTACTGGCCATGTTCCATTCAAGTGCTGGATTTTGAGAATTTCTTTCACTCTCTGTCAAAACCCCTCCTTTTCCATTTTCCTTCTCTGGTTTCAGCTGATTCCAATAAGCAGTACCGATGTTGATAGATTGAAGATCTATTTGATATTGTCTGTCTTCAACCTCTGATCCAGGGTCTCGAAGTATTCCTAGATTTAGTGCTCTCCTGCAATGTCAAAAAAAAAGGTAAAGAAATCACCAAAGGTCAAAATCAGACAAAGCAGATATTCATTAAGATCCAAATTAACAAAATTAAGGACTAAATTTTGCTGGTTTTGTCTGCACTAAGCTTTATTTTAATTTCAAATCTTCAAATATACCCATCTGCCTCTTTCTTGTGGAATTCAATGGGAGATGTGTAAATGAATATATTCCTAAATCTAGCCAGATCTACCGAAATTAATACGAGATCAATGCACTGACTTCATTGCCCTTCCAGTTAGGTTCATATGAGCAGCCTTGTGGGGAAGTAGGACTCATTCACAACTACTGAATGGATTAAGGATGTCATATTCAATTGTTCAAAAAGAACAGCTACACACCARCACAACCAAGAAGTTCATTGTGAGACAACTGTCCCACTGTTCAAATTTATCAAAGAATAAAAATTAATATTTCAAAATGATGGAAAGCCAATCCTTTTACCACTGTATTTCAGCACAGTGTTTTTTTAAAAAAAATTCTTCTGACAAATGAGAAAAAGCATTTTTGAGTAAATCACATTCCTTTTGAATTCTTCTAGATTCTACTACACTAGATTTTACAAAGTATTTAAATCTTGAGGTGAGTTTTGGAAACAGTCAGACTCAACTTCAACAAAATATTTATGARCTATTAAATGAGTGGAGGCTTCTAAGACTATTCAGTTTTACCAGTGACCAGTAACAGAGCAGTCTCCTATTACCATTTGTCTTCTGCTAGTAAGTACTGGGAAATACTAAAAAAATTATCTTGCCCTTTCTACACTGGGAAAAACGCAGCCTTTTGTGCACTGCTCATTTGATATTCTAATAAAAATTCACCCCTATATTATCACTGTATTTCAAAATAAGCTCTTAAATGGAGCAAGGGGATCTTAATTTTTTTTTCCCTTCAATCTATCATCACAAAGTATAGTCTATTTTTATTGATTTCATACATCTGCATTGAAGCTTAAGCTTCTTATTTGCATATGACATCCAATCTACTSTTATTTTCAAGGTTGTTGTCTTATSCCAGATTGATTTAGYATACAGCTGCTGTCTTCACAGAGGAATTAATAATTCTGCAATTTGTGCAGAACTTAATGCTAATAATCTAAAAATAARTAACTACTAAAGTAGCACATCCCAAATTGCAAACTCAGAGTAGAGGTGTGCAAACTATAGGTATGGAAACTGTTTCAAAGTGCAATCCCAATGCTGCCCAAATCGAAATACAGTTGAAACTGTTAATACCCTGCCATTGTCACCAACAGAGTATGTTAACAATTAAGATAATTAGGTAATTAATCATATGTASCCACAGAGGCATGTGGATGACAGGAAAGCCATTTTGATCAAGTCATTCCTGGTGAGGCAGTGTGATGGCATTGTTCAGTAGTCCCTATAACTTTCTTAAGTGCTTAGTRGAAACACACTGAAAATCTGTTTTGTCAGTAGTGGTATTTCAAAATTAAATGTGGTTTCTTAAAACTCAAGTATGTGTTTGTCAACTTTCCACATAGAGAGACCTAACCACAACTACTGTGCCTTTTATTATTCTTTCTAAGGCATTATTTCATCAATATAAATGCAGGTTTTTTTACAAAACCCCACCACAGTAGATTATTGATCCAATGCCTATTTACATACTTTGTCTAATACAAGTAAATATTGAAATAYATGTTTTGTGAAATATTACTGAAAACAAAGCATAAAATTATCTATTTTAGAAATCTGCTTATGTATATAAAACAGAATATGATACTAATTTCACATACATAATGGATTGTTCTCTCTTGTACATCACAGTGAACACGTTTCATTTTTTTTATGATTAGTTTGATAACTTGCAACAGACTCACCTAGATATTCCTTACACWCATTCAGCATAACCATGACCTTGTGACTCAAATTCCTAGAGCACAATGTGTCTCTATGCACTAATCTTAAACYCACCATTGTGACAATGGCTTTCTTACCCTCACAAATTTACTTATTTAAACATAARCCACAACAAAATCACTCTTTGATAAAAATTTTTAGGKGCAGYAAAATATACAAGGGGATTATYTAAACACATGATACCACTGTATTGCATTGCTGATATAAGACTTGTCCATGGTATTTTTAAAAACAATCGAATTTGKGATATTACAGCCTAATACTTCAATATTTTCATGCTGATATAAAAATTCACATTTGCATTCTGTTCCTATTATTAAAAATCTCCTATATATAATACAAAATTCTTCTGATTCTTTAGATACACATCTGGAATCCAAGCAGTGTTTCTGCAGATGACCCATTTCAAGAAACATATATTTTACACAAATATGTAAAATACAAGAATTAGTAATTAATGCCTTGCTGTTCTGACTAAGCTCATTATGGCTTTCAGAAAGTACATCGTGCCAGTTTTATACACAGATCAAATTTTTCCTTTTTTCCCCAAGTAAGTTATCTATCTATCTATCTATCTATCTATCTATCTATCTATCTATCTATCTATCTATCTATCTATCTATCTATCTATCTATCTATCTATCTATCTATCTAATCTATCTACCTACCTACCTATATGGGCATTTACATAAGCCCTCACTTCTGGTCTTCCATGTCAACAATTTTTCTCAGTATACCTCCAATTTATTAGTTGTATACTTTCTAGAAGGATGAAAGTATGTTAAACCACGGCAAAACTGGCCTAATCTTAGGTATACACACTTTTATGAACTCTGCAGCCTTTGGAATCCTTGCAGCAAATAAAATCAGGAAAATAGAGTATGCCAAATTCTATTATCTCCGGCATAAGTGATGTTTTATCAGCTGAAATGTACTGTTGGGGTTATGATTTTAATTGCTTTCSTCTCCTGAAAACAATTTCACCATTTCATCTGAACCTTTCAGCAGGCAGTGTAGAACAAAATAGTTGGTCAACAACACAGTAATATCACAAGCAACCTAARACAATAATAAGCATGCAACAGGAACCATAGGTTTAAAGTTTTTCTTTTTAAAATTGATTTAGTCTGGGTGAGGCTTTTTGTATGTTTATTTAAGAAGCAGTTCATGTTGAACCAGTTACTACTACATGCTGCTGAATAAGCGTAATTCTGAGACCCACTGTAAAGAAATTAAATGTATTCACTTACAGCTCATCTGAGACCTACAAAAAGCTAAACAAGCCAGGAAAATGGCAGTTGAAGACTATACATTATGTAACAATTATGAAATATTCACAGACTTTACACACAACAGCTAATTTTTGTTAGTTCTTACTGGATCTCTGTGTGCACTGATTTCTTCTTCCAGGTACAGACATGATAAACCTATCTACCCAAATTTCAGTAATTAGAGGTTTTGTCTGGTGTAAAAGAGCTTTCCTATTCTAATTTAAAAAGGAAACAGACAATAAGCTTGGATAAATGTATACTCTATTYCACACAGGTAAAACCTGTGGCACATATGCAAAAGGATCCCTTCCTCTTCTGCTTAAACTTACTAATTTTCAGGCTAAAGATAGTCCAAAAGCTCCTCACATATGCATAAGATGTGACTGAATACTGTAGAAATTACAGCAACATTTATCAGTGAGCTAATGCACCTTAACTGCCTTTACCTTAATTCAATTCAATAAAGCTTCCTCCTTGACAAAGCCATTGAAGGTATTTTACCAGAGAAATTGAAGCGTTTGTTAGGGATACAATGGACTTCATATGGAATGAGATGCTACAGATGTTGAGAAGGACACAATAAAAATGTGGTAAACCCAGAGAATCTATGAGAACAACACTGGCCTTTGAGAATGCTATGATTC
>NW_026623294.1:1695241-1720715 GCF_030028575.1 Malurus melanocephalus | reverse complement strand
AGCTAAAATTAAAGAAAAGCAGCAGGTAAGAAAATTCTAATATTGCAAGAAGAGAAGGTTCTCACAAATGTCTAATTTTTTGTACATGAYCCTGGGTACATATTCTGCCATACTGAGTGATATATATGTCTTCCAGGATATGGGAAACTTCAGCTTTGCTTCTCCACCCTGCCATCTGTCCATAGGGAGACTTGTGGTTTAACAAACAGTATTTTATGACTGCCAGGATGTTGGAAACCATTTATTCTGGTCTGGATCRGTACAGCAGACTTTCAAGTGCCATCAGCAGTAAACTCCAATTCTCACTGTTTCTGACTCCTTTCCCCAGGAACTTTGCCACATGTGACTGGCTTTGTTGGCAGCTTCTCCATCTCCCCTCTCCAGCTCAGCCTCAGAATAACTCAAATACTGTCCCATCTCCATATTTGCTGGCAGCATACTCTGGATTAGGCACCAACACATTTTTATTAAGTGAAAATATAAACTGAGTATAGTAAGGCTACTTTGCTTAATATTTTTCTGATTAGCAAGTGATACTACTGATTACAGGAATCTGTTTAACAATGAAAACTGCATTCTGTCTGATTAGCCCTTGAGTTGAGCTCTGTACAGCCAGATAYACCAACATTATCTACAGAAGATAATACATGGCAGATATCCTACAAGTCAGAGTGGTTAAGGTACCTTCATATGTGTAGGACTCTTGTAAAAACAAAACATCAGTGGTAGCTCTATGAGCAAAATAAAAATGACTGACCACTTCTTAACACTTACATAGTGGACAAATATATCACATCACTAATGCAAAGGAAAAAGTTACTAATTGCATTTTAATTGAATATGTTTTGTGTTAACAACACAAATAAGTTCCAACTTTATAATGATTCGCAGTGTTTATCATTTTTGTAYATAGACTTAAATCAGCTGAGAGGCAAGTGACTTGTACAATTAGTATGATGAAAAAAGAAAGACCAGTGACTGAAATATGCAAACAACATATGCAAAATTTTCTTCTGATTGCATTAGATGGCTTCAAATAATTGATACAGGGATGCAAAAATACAAGTGTAACAAGTAACTTTCCTCTTTTTCGAATTAATGTTGGATAACAGTCTGACTTCTACCTCTTGGGCACTGGTTCTTTTTTTGCTCTGTATTCCTAAAGAGATAAGTATCACTGACAAGAGAGGAGCTGGTGTAAGYGCTTAAAAAGCTAAAGAAGAGGATAAGGCAACAAAAAACTAAAGATCATTAGGCAACACAAGAATATGCATATGGGAACTCAGTGCTTTTAAAAGACCAAAAGAAAATTCAATTAATTATGGATTAGTGTGCCCTAAAACATGATTCAATACATGAATGCCCAAGTGCCTAGAGAAAAAAAAAACCTGCATGTACAGAATAAATCATCAACACTCATTATCACCTAGAACAGTTAATCAAATAAAAGAGCCTAAGATTTCAGTTGACTGTTGTTAGGTGTCTTTTAGTCTCCACTGTGCCAGAGTCTGGAATAAGTATGTGTTAGATACATGTTTAGAAAATTCAACCTTGACAAAAGTGCTCAAATTCTGCTATTTGAATTCACTCTGAGCTTCCRGARACTTCAAGCACAGTACAGAATCAASTACTATGATGATCRTGGTTCCTGACAGAGGGTGACATTRAAAGAAGATATTCAGCACCTTCAACAAAGCTATCACAATACTCTACCTGCAACTGTTTCCCTTAAATAAGTCCAATCTAGGTATTAAATAGTCACATTTGAGACATATAGATGGGATAGTTAGAAACACAGACTTATCTCCTCTCTGCTTCTAGAATTTTCTAGCTCCGCAGTAATTTCTCTTCTACAGAAAATAATTATATCACTAATCAAACTTTTTCTAAAATACCTGAATATACTATTTTCTTTTACTAATACTTTTCAACACAGCTTTTTCTTGCCAAGCTGAAGCAGACAGGTGCTCCCTTAAAATTASTTTGTAAGCTTTTTCTTAAAAACAGACAACACAGAAAAACCCCCTCAGCTCTTAAACAAATTGCTCAGAGATGAAAAACTGTAAAATTACAAAAAACTTTTCTCTAACTAATGTGTCTTTTACTTGCCCAGACTCATCAACTGCAACTACTGACTCATAGAGATATTTATTTCATTCCAAACAATTATTTAATCCCAATCCTTTTATAAAAGGACTGACATCGATTGGGCTACCACAATGCAAGAGGAGAAGAAGAAGAAATCTGGTGAATGGAATTCCATGGTTTGTGCCTATTTTGCTGGTGTGGTTGACACCGTCTCAAATGGGTCAGAGAACACTGTCAGGGTCAGAACTAGAGGTGACAAGTCCCAGCTGGAGGCATGGACTTGCAGAAGAGCAGAGCCTGCCAAGTCTCCATATGTTGTGCACAAGAACATTTGGAACTAAGCAGACCCCTTTGGCCAAACTGCCATGGGCCTGAAGGACATGATTCCCTCTTTGCAAGGCTAGGACATGCCAAAGGAAAATAGGAGACACAGGTTTCATTCCTGTTCTCTCTAAACTTGCTAACTGTATCTCTAAACAACAAAATCYACCTCTTCAAGAGTCTAATTTATAGTGTGAGCAATAAAGTCAAAATGATTTTGTGAATGTAACTAATTGCACAGAAAACAGTGTGAGATATTTGATCTAGAGTGCAATAAGAATACAGAGATCTCAAATAGAGGTAAAAATTAATGATGGCTATTTTTTAATTGACATTCTATTTGTTAATTCTATTTTGTGACTACTTAAGTATTTTTGTTTTGAAACCTTATAGTACCTATTCAGAGAAAAAAAATTAAACAACACCCCCTCACAACACACTCATTAATTAGAGTGGGGGTGCAAGGTGGGTGCTTCTATAATTCCATTTGCTCTGAATTTAGGAAGGCCAGATTTTAGTGAACTGGGCCACACCAAGGTCAGCAGTACATTGACCATATAAAAGCTACTAAACACATGAAAAGAATAACAATAGACCACACATCAAATGTTTTCGCCCTGAGCTTCCTTTGTTAGTCCTATGGACAGGAAATGTTCTACATATCCTGAGAGGTGACCAGGCATTTAAAAGTAGTCCCTWGTTACAAAGGCTCTGGTAAAATAATTAAAATAATGCCTAGAAAGAAGCTGCAGAACTTCTGCAGAGCAATTGTCTTTTAGAGTTGTCTCTGGAACACAGTTTGAATGACCCTATGACAATAAGGTATGGTATTAGTAAGCTATGAAGTAATTTTGGTCCCTCTCAAAAAAAGTGTAAACTGAAACAAAGCTGAAGTTAGCAGCTGTGCATGTAGATGTCATCTGTTTAATTACTTCTGTAATTTTATGGTTTAAATTCCTCAGCAAAAATAACAGTATGAACAAATCTGAACTTTTAAAAATCAGTTTTTCATTTTTATACTGTTTAATGTTTAGACAGTTTGAGGAATCTCTTTATACTTTTGAAGCATTCACCCAAATTCAGGAAGCACTGTATAAATATACACTTGACAGACTGTATAAATGATAAGTATGCACAATTCCACAGGAAGGTCTGTGTGATATTTTTGGATGCCAAATGCTCCTTGGAAAAAACCAAGTGGAATAGAGGTTCTCTAAATAGTGGAARTCTGGGGAAGGGACTAGCAAAAAAAGCCACAATACAATACAGCCTAAATACTTTTATGCTTTTGTTTTATGGTAGAAATAATTTTATCTCAAAACTTAATGCTGTTTGGCAATCAAAGGAGCTTTCATTTCAATTTTAAAAAATATTTTCTGTCTACTTGCTTTACCATACGACTAAGACAAATAATCTTGTGATTTTCCCATTGTTTTCAGCCTTTATTTTACTTTGGTTTAATTGATTAATCTAGTTAAGGCGTGGTATAAATTCACCTGGAAATACCTGGGTGAAGTTTCACTGAACACAACCTTCATATCTGATGCATGGAATTTCTCTAAATGGTGCGGTACAACCTGGTATAAAGGTACGGGTTGGAAAGCAAACTGTCCTCAGTGTGTTTGATAAGATGACATGGGACAGGATTTCTTTTTACTGCTGTGTCAGTATATCAAACTCATACCTGGACATCAATCAAATAGTATCTGAAGCAGAAAAGAACATTAAAAATAACCTTTACATTAAACAATGTGCATCAGTGCCTACTTTCAGCATGTGTCTATTGCAATGGATAATGTTTATAGSATGGATAATACAGGAAACTACTCTAAAACACGAATATTGAACTTTCCAAGTCAATTCATATTTCTCTTGGACACTGATTACACTAGTTCCTCAAGATGCCACTTGTAATTTTTTCTTTTCATACTGAATCACCATATTCATAATGGCAAGCAGGAATATTTTTGAAATAGTGCATATGGTATTATAAAGGAAGTCAATAACAGTATTACAAATAACCTTCCTTTAATTCTCCTTTCCTGAAGTCTTGGCACTTTGTCTTTTTCAACACCCCTTGAAAAAAACTCCTGATATAAAAACTCACTCCATATGAATCAYAGAATATACTGTCTGTCATGTTAAAGCTGGTATTTTTTCTTCCTTAAAATCCCATTAGATAATGGTTAATGGCACTTCCTAAGTCAGTACGAATCTACGCCTAACAAAATATATTGAAGGGGAGTTTTACTTCTAAATACGCAATTGAAGAAGGGCAAAGCGAGAATCAAAAAAGATGCAAATCTACTCAAAATATCCCTGTATACTCACAACATCAACCATGAAAATTACAGATTTGGATGTCAGGTAGTTCAGTGAGTCAATGACACAGCCAAAACTTTTAAATGGTGGTGGTTATACAGAAAACTTAAGAGTTTTATTTTTCTGCCTGAAGCTAAAAAACAAATTGCAACGACATAGCACAAACACACAAACAAATACACTGCCCATGTGGGAAACAGCAAATTCCATCATCTGYAGTTTGAGCCCAGTTTAGTAAATATATTCGGTTACACTCCCATAAGCTGCAATGTGTGAAGAATACAATATGTGGATTAAAAAAAATTATTTTTGGAAAACAACTTCAACAACACTTGCAGTTACATAATCTATCAGGCATTTTTTTACTATGCCAAAACACAGAAAAAAAATCAACCATTGTAAGCTGTCTGAATAAAGTGGGTCAAAGCCRACATGCCAGAGAATTGTATTCCTCTGTATTTTTCTTGAATACATATATCCACAGATATATACAGTTCCATCCKTAAACTGGGAAACCAAAAAATTTCAAATTTGCTTTGCAGCTGGATTTGCTAATTTACAAGTTTCTTCYTGCTCCTTGAAAAACTGCCACATACAAAGATTAAGTAATACTAATCAACAGTTAAATTTTGGTTATCACAAAGAGTTCCAACCTATTCTGTTCCTATCCCACAAGTAAAGGGCATACCTATTTATAGATACTCCTATATTCTATTTGTACCACCCATTTCTTTTATAATGCTGGAGAACACAYAATACCAAGCCAGAAAACTGGAGTATCTGTGATTTATGCAAATCACTTAGATTGAACTTAACAGAGATGCCTGACACTACCTCTGTATTTTATTACTCTCAACACACACTTGTGTTAGCCATTAACATACCAGTGCYTGCCATTGCCTTCACACAGGAAAAACCCCAAACCCTAGCAACAAAAATATCAGTGGGTATGAAAAATGTTTTGAGAGGCTGAAGAATGGTACACTTTGTGCACAACAACTAATAAAAGCCCATAAGATTACAAAGCAATTCTTAAAAAAAAATTTTTTTTTTTTTTTTAAAAAAAAAAAAAAAAAAAGAAAGAAAGAATAGCTTCTGAAATGTAACAAAACCACTGTACATGACTTTCTAATTTTTTTTTATTGCAGCATAATCAGGTTTAATAGAACAGTAAGAGCTCAAACGTAACAAACATTAAGTATGACTTTTGATTGTACTTAAGGTGGTTGAGCTAAGTGAAGCTATATTGGAAAAATCAGTTAAGACCTAGGAACCATGCTCACTTGAACAGAACAATTTGAGTTGTYCAGGATAACTGCAACATGGATTTAATTTTGCCATGGGACCTCGGAAGAGTATCCCATAGAGAAATATGCTAAAATAACATRTTACCATTCTGTATATTTCTGATAATCCTTTTTGTTAAATAATTGAAAACTGAAGTTGAAATACTTAGAAGCATTAAATGAAAGACATTRGCAAACAGTTTTGCAAAAGAAAGAAATCTCTCCAAAATGTAGTTTAAGAACTCTGGTATGAATTTGTCATAGATAAAACCCTGTGAGGGACATCAGAGAACCCACAAATATTTATGGAATGAACCGCAATCTGTATACAGAAGTTAACAAATGTTTCATTACAAACGGGATATGCTTTTCTCAGTAACAGAAGCACACAACCTGCATTATATTTACCTTGAGATCCTGTTAGAATGAAAAATGCTACAAGAAAAGAAGTCTGCTTTATATATTACTGGAAAATACTTTTCAACAAAAAGCATTTGTTCAAACCAGATCTGACAGAAATTGTATTTACTCACAACCAGTTAAGAAGAAAATCGTATAGAATAATGTTTTAAAAGCTCTCCTCAATTCTTTTAGAATAAGTTATTTACTGCACCAAGACTTTTRGATGTCATTTTTCAGTATTTAAGATGGAAAAGCAACCTTGATATGTGAATTCAATCATATATTTTAARAATCAGCAAAATATGGGAAAAAATATAAGGAATTTGTGTGAAGTAAAGCAACATCACTTAAATAATTCCTACGTAGGAAACAATCCAACTCTTAACATGGCTTTAATTTTTAAGAACCAGCTAATTATTTTCTCTCATGTTAACAGAAACCCAAACACCTCCCTCATTCCCCCCTGTATGTTACAATAACAGGCACAATATAGAGCTACTCGGTAAGGGAAAAAGAAAGATTAAAGAGATGTAACTTGAAGAAATGTAAAAACTTCAATAATGTTGCTTTATAACACAAAACACAGCTCATATAAAAAATAACTCTATCTTTCATATTACCTTTTATTTCCCAGTTTTATCTGAAAAAAAAATTCATTGCATTAAAATTGCTGAGTATGTAAACTGTGAAAGGTATCCTGGGATTTTTAAGTGGTATTTAATGTGTTTTYTCTTTGTCTCTGTGCCCTTTCTTGTTTACCTTTGTAAACTATTACAGTCTATTAAATAATGTTAACGCTGAATCTGAGAACTTAAAAAAATTCTTAGTACAGTGTCGAATTCTGTTCTGTTTCAAAAGCCCAGATCATGATGGCAGATTAAACAGATCCAAGCCCAGGCTGATAAAATACACCTTTTTGCCAGGGCTAATCCTTGAGTGCTTATATGGTAGAGGCTCAGGGTAATAACCTAATTGAAAACAATTGCCTGATTGGCCCCAACAATTTTTTATTCCTTTCAGATCCCTCAGCCAGCTCCTTACATAGAAGTACAAACAAAAACACCATGGATAAGCAGATCTTAAAAGAGCTCAAATTTAGATTTACAATTTAAATGGGTACAAAACTCATTGCCCAATGACTGAAGGTAAAGTAATGTTAAAAAAAATCGACTTTTCATAGAACAAAGTATAGCGTATAAGCAAAGCAGAGACAGCAATGCCCTTGTGAAAGTTTTACTTTACAACTGCAATTTATTTCTGACCTTAAATTATGACGATGGCATCATAATGAGTCAAAGAAATGGCACACATRCTACAGTAAATTATACAAAGTACACAGACTTTGCAGACAACATTTTGAAGAGATGCATCCCTCCTGTCTGCCTCCGAAGTTCACAGCTCAACTGTCCAACCTGAGAATTTCATGATCTGAACACACAATCCAGTTTAAAGGGAGTCTGGAAACCCATTCCCAATTTAGCTCTAAATCACATAGAGGTGATCGAATGAATGATACCTTAATAATAAAACAATYGTAACCACACTGTAAATTGAAATTTTTTGAGCCTTAACTAGGAAATTAAGCACTAGCTGTGACTRGCTTGCACAAACACATCATATTTGGCACTGAACTGGCACACAATGCCAGGGGAGACCACTGCATTGTCCTACACTGCTGAAGAACAGGCRCCTCCACAAGGTGCCCGAGGTCAGAGTGGTTCTCCTCACCATGCCTCAACTCCAGAGCCCCTCCCAAAYATGTGAGCAAGTTGCCATGGTCTTCCAGGTCAAACTTGAATGGTTTTGTGAGATTTATGAAGCTGCTCTTTGAAATCTGCCTCTAGAGYAGGGCTTTTGGGCACACATAAACACATCTCTGTGAATCTCCACAAAAATAATTTCATTGCTTCTCCCCACCCCTCCACAAGAAGGACTGGGATGCAGCTAGTGACAAGAACACAGTAGTGCAAATACCTCAGCCAAGTCAGAAGCAGAAAGRAAGGAAGTGTTTTGTAGATAGAATGTGTATTAAAACAAAGTTGTGTCCTCAAAGTTGTGTCCTCAAAACAAAGTTGAAAGTAAAAATAAATCACTGAAGAAGGACATTATATTTTGTAGTAACATATTTTTAATATATGCACTGTTTAAGAATTACTAGACTTCAAAAATATTCTTACTGATTCTAAGTGTTTCAACTTTGAGCTGTTTAAACCAATTGATTATTCCTTTAAAKTCATTTTTTATTGCTATGTACTAGCTTTTCTCTTCCCACTAACATATCTAATAAGGTTTCCAAAAATGCAGCCCTGATTAGCATCAAATGGATGCTTAAATAATATAATGACATTGCTCTTTGATAGGAATGTTTCTATGAAGTGTATTTCAATTTCCTTTCTATGAAGAATTGCACAAAGAAAAGAAAAATTAGTGTAAGAATCAGGTTCTGTGCTACTAAGTGGAAGAAAAAAAATAGAAAGTAGGTGTGTATATTGAGAACAGAGTGATTAAACTGACAAATTAAACAGAAAAGTAAAATAAAAAATATTTTCTCCTAATGTTTTTGGGTTTTTTTACTCTTACATTATAAGGAAATGCATTTCAAATATATGTATCTAGGAAAACGATTTATGCCAAAGATTCCTGTAGAAATCACAAAAGAAATATCAAGTAAAAACAAGTTCACAGTTAAAGCTGAATGTTTCTAAAGCYGAATTCCAAAAATAAATTTAGCTTTGAATAGCTTTTGGTATTAGATAATTAACAAGCTACATTTCTGAAACTAAATGGGTAGCTCCAGCTGTTATTTTACAATTAGTTTCCACTGAGAGTTTTAAATTAATAACTGCTGCAATAGCCTCAAACATGCCAATGCTAATTAGGAGTGGTGTTTCCATGTAATGCTATCCATATATATATATTTTACTGGGCAAAAGGTCTAAGCAGACTTTTTTTTTTGCCTCTCTGCTAAAGATAGAAGAAGAGAGAAATGTAAAGCAGGAAAAGACTGTACTTCCAAGCCCTACTCCTGTAGGGCTACTATGAGTAGTGCAGGATTCTTATGGAAGATAAAGACGACTTTCCTAAGTCTTTAGTCAACTTTATGCTAAAAACATGTTTTCAAGTACAATAGCAAAGAACAGTATTTAGAACATGCTATTTAGTATGAACATTTTGATTTACACCTTAATTCAACAGTTAATAAATCTAAAGATTATGAAATGCAAAAAGAAACAAGATAGTATATTAAAATGATATGTCGAGAGAATCTTGTTTAAAAATAAAAAGTATCTTGAGAAATAAAACTATCCTGGCTTGAAATCTGAAAAAAAATCGTATATAAATTATAGGAAAAATTTCAAAATATTTGCTGTTACCATTTTATTTTTCCTTAACATAGGAATATAAGAATGGAAAAGGATGCTAATGCAATCCCATTTCACAACTTCAATTCCATAACAGAAATACTTTTWAAAACATTAAGAATTTCTTCTCTTTAAGTTTTTTCCTACATAATATTACCTCTGCAGTTTTAACCATTTTGAAATTCACAAAAAACTGCAGTAGAGATTTTACAACATACTAAAGCYGTCCCATTTTCTAATGCCCTAAGGTAGATATGGACAATTTCATAAGCAGCTCACATTTCCCTAAGAAACTATGTGCATGCATTTTTTTTTAATCCTTATCTTTGTTGCCTTTATTCAAAGAAGAAACTCTGGACAGCATTAGCTAATTCCTTGTTTGCCTACCAAATAAGCCTCAATGAAGTATTAAAAACTAAAAAAGGCAAAATAGAAAATAAGTCTTAATAGAACCTTTGAAAAACAATCAGCTCTCAAAAGGAAATTATTCATATTAGGTCCATATTCTGGGAAACATTTAGTTATCTYAATGCTAACTTCTATGCAAAAGAAACCAAAAAACAAAACAGTTTTTAAACTGCTATTTGGTTTGAAAAGAAAAATATCAAAAGTTAAACTTTTTACTTATAATAAAGTTACAGAAAATCCAGGCTTTTTGTGACAACAATTTCAAGGTATAATTTTTCAAATATAAACATGTCAAAATATTTCTGAAGAGAAATGCTTATAGATGTGGGTGCTGTTGAAAATTTTTCAAAAGCATTTGATTTTCCAAACCACATTTGAAAGAAAAAACAGATTTCCACACAGACTGCTGGCTATGTATGTGCTTCTTTCATAAATTCCTTGAATCATTTTTTCCTTCCTTTCACTCCAGCACTATCAGCACAGACACAGAAAATTGTTTATTACTCCTTATTTTACTGAAGGATTTTTGTTAACCAATTATGGGCATTACATGAATTATTACTAGCATGTTCTAGACAGAGTTCCTTGAACTGAAGATAAATAGCAGATATTCTATAAAGAAAATAGCTTTGCTTTGCTATTTGCAAATGTTTGAGAGTTAAACAGTGAAAAACCCTAAACTACAGAAATTAAAAAAAAAAAAAAGAAAATGCTTTTATTAATAATCAGTTTAATGAAAAAAACAATAAAATCTACAGCTACCTTTTAATAAGTAAATTCTTTACATGAAATGTTTTTTGGGAGGAGGGGCATGTCTAAAGAATTTCCATTTACATTCACAAATTGGAAACAGTCTAGGGACAGCTTTATGCTTTGATCTATGAAAGATCTACACATGAAAATGACCACAAAACACTCAGACCTGGACTATTAAGCTTTGATATATGACATGAATGAAATCCTTGGATCTCAAAAATGATGAATTCAGAGCATGGTCAACAATTAGGTTCTTTATTGGCCAAGCTGAGGAAAGCTTGGGATTCTGCTTATCTAAATTCCCAGAACTTTTTAATTTAGCAGTATTATTCCTGACTTTATAAGTAAGACCTTCACACAACAGCCTCCAAACAGCTTCTGTTCTCTAAGCTCTTTGTCAGCAATTTAATTTCTGCATTAATGATATTAGATMATTATTAAATTAGTTTTGTTAATATTAAATTAATACATATTAAAAATTAACACAGTAACTCAACATTATTTTACTCTAGCTGTTCATGGTGACTCCCTAAAACTCCATTAATTAAAGTTTCATGACAGTTTGCTAAAAACAACCATGTTGGGGATGGTCAGCAATTACCTACATAATTGATCAGACCATTTGCACAGTATTTGGTGTAACAGGGCCCTTATCCCAATATAGAAGCAGAACTTAATGTCATCTGAATTACAGCTCTGTGGCGTTTCATATTTAAGCATAACCCTACATCCAATTATTACTTTTTCAGTCAGAGAAACAGAATTTCTGGGTCTTGTGATGAATTTTTCTCAACCATTTTCCTATTGGAAGCATTTCTGCTGGTAGCTTAGCACAACTAGTGCTATTCACTCTTCATACCCCCAAAACAAACACTTAAAAAAAATTAATTTAGTGTTTATGTCATGTTTCCACTGATTAGAAGTGGTCAATGATTCCAACTATGCACAGCCTAATTGCACTAGGCACTCTTTGTACATACAGGAAAACACTGTTGTAATCTAAATGRTGACAAAATTCTCTCATAGAATGTGAGATAATTGGGCAGAAAAGTGGTCAAGGCAACTACAGACACATCTGATTAATTACTTCCTTAGAGCATTATAATTTATTCATGCTGATATTCTCCATTAGCCACTTYTATTAAAATAGAAAGAACTTTGGAAATGGCAAAAGGAAAATGTATGAAGACACACAAAGAAGGAAATGTAGCCTTTTGAATTTSCTGAGAGATGCCACTCTGCTGCAGCCATTTCCATACATGGAAAAGAATGTTCTCTCCTGGTCCCTTCAGAGTTGCTTTGTAGTCATCAAAAGTCTGTTAGTTTGATAACTAATGATCAAATATCTAAATAATCTGCTGGATTTTCTGTCTGGAGAGAGATGTGAGCAACTTGATCTAATTGCTTTGAGTAGGAGGGTGGATTAGATGAACTAGAGAAGTCCCTTCCAAATATAATTATTTCATGATTCTATTCTTACCTTTTTTAAACAGAATCAGCCACATAACTCCTTTTAGCACTTTCCACATAAAAYCATGCACTTAAGTTTTCAGAAAAGTGCTCACTGCAAGCAAGAAATCTTGGATGTCCTCCGAAGCAAACCAAGTATTGCTACAAACACCACGACTGCTAAAAGTTGTGTAGTTCTTACTCCCATTACACTAACACTGTAGCAGAAGCAATCCTTTCATATCCATAGATGAGATAGTTGTATTAAGATCGTGAAGAAAGAAACTTCAGATAAATTTTTTACACTAGACACCAGAGAGCCAAAGAAGAGCAAGCCCAGGCCTGAAAAATGTGACTTTTTGCCTCCAAAAAGATGATTGTTTCTGCCTTTACTTAACACCATTTATAAAATTTCTCTCCAATGTAACTTACCCAATATCACATAACTGACTGACCTTCCTTGCATCAAGACATTAACATGATTTCCCTATCTCAATATCCTTCCTTTCCAACACTGCTAGACCTTTTTCTGTTTCGTAAAATGTACTGGATTATGCATTTGGCCTCTTCAAAAGTTCTAACACAATCACACAAGCAATAAATGACCACATCATTTTGTTTTTCTGCTGCCTCCCTCACTCCCAAGCCCAAGTTTAATATCATCAGGTAGTTAAAGACTACAAATAGTTTTCTTCTTCACTGCTTGGCAGAAACTTCATTGACTCTGACTCYTTCACAGTTTCAATTAACTGTTCTTCCCTCCCTTTAGCCAGGCTAGGAAGCTGCCTTACTGGATTYTTATCCAAAATCTCCTTTATTCTGCTCCCTGGCCCCACCCTAAGGCCTTCTGATAATCTACAGAGTTCCAATCAACAGAACTGGCATACTTTGATGGGAATGTATAGTTCTGGTCAYATTTGTGGAAGACAAATACAGCTGGAACTGAAGTTTAAGAATCAGAGACATCATTAAAACCAAGAAACAAATTCATATGATTTAGCAGAAAAAAAAATCGAAAAAGAGACATTGTCTCTTACTGTCACCAGAGAAAAATGTGTCACCATACTTCTTTCAGGAGCCCTAAATTTGCTGTTATGATACATATATCTTTCTTCATTACAGATTAATAATCAAAACTAAATTAGTTTCTATGGGAGGAAATAGGCTAATTTTTACATGGTTACTAATTTTACATTGTTACTAATTTTTACAAGTTACTATATCAGTAACTTCCAACAATCACCTGAAATTRTATTTGTGTCCAAATGTTTAAGGCACATGGTTTTTCCAACATTCCATTTTCAGTTGAGTTCTCTCTCCAAGTTAGCATGTAAGCTCTTTTCCCTAAGACATAATAGATGGAGTCACTTCAGCTTACAGGCCAAAAGTGGTCTGGTTTATTTAGTATGACCTGCAGCTGTACCCAGCTTACCTTTCATGCACTGGCATMGTGCTAATGATGTATCAGCCTATTCAGTTTTTTGTGTATAAATTTATAGGACAAATTCAAAAGATATTTGAAAATACGATTCAGCCTCTAGCCATGAAAATGTTTCTCAGCCTTTCCTAAAAGAACAGTTTCTAAATGAGAAGCAAAAATTCTTCTTTCTCATGAAGCAGTACAAAAGTGACACTAATTGCATGTGGTTGCAGTTCAGAACTAAACAGAAGACGGTTTAAAGCAAAGTGACACCACAAATAAAGTTTGTATCCCCACTCCAGAAACACTGGAAAGACAGTGGTTCAGACAACAATTTATTTTCTTTTATTCTATTAAAAGCAGCAGCATCAAATTAGAGAAGAGAGGCTGGAAAAAGACAGAAGATGACGTGTTGGGATTATTAGAATGCTATAGCTGCTAATTCTTCAGTAACCAACTGGCTGCTGTAATTTATTTTTTTAGAGTCTCTTACACTGGATATTGTACTACTTGTACCTCTGTTAATATTTACTAAGAAATCTTTCACRTAAGTACATGAGGTATGTATCGTGTGGGTTTACTCATTTTACTACTCCATTTTAAACCATTCTGTATTAGCTCCAGGTTTTTTACCTAGTACCATGTAGCATGGGCATGCTAAAAAGGGCAAATACTTTGTTAGAAGAACTCTCACATTTGGAGAAACAAATACTAACATTAGACTTATCATCTGTTAATAATATCCCACTAGCTTTCTTTCCCCTTGTATACAGACTGCATATCCTGCCCAAAAATACAAACCCCTTTGTATTATTTAAAAAAACAAACTGAAAAATGGTGTAATTAACTTCACTTAGCACTCCAGCAGTCTAACAGCAGTGACTGCCATGTAAGACAATGAAGAGATATCTTCAACCACACTTCTATGAGTATAGTTTGTTCTGGATCAAAGAATTTGTACTTAGAAAATGGATCTAGCTCAACCCCAAACAGGAATCTTAACATTTTAAATTTTACAAATATTATTTTTTATTGTTTGAAAAAGTTGACGCTTGCCTAAACAGATTAAATAGTCACTTTCTTCCCCAAACCAAAGGACCACCCACTATCAACTTCAATATTGTCTCATAAAACACTGCAAAGTAACTTGATGCTCTGCTCTGATATGTCTTAAAAACAGTAAAGCTAGTCTGATTGGATGATTAAAGAAGGAAAGAGAAGACMAAACCATTTGACAGATGATGAGAAATTAGGAGTGTGGTGACTGAAGSAGAGGAAATCATTAATTATGTAAGAAAATTCAGAAAAAAACACAGGAAGCATGATGTTGGGAGACTGATCACAAACTGCCAGTAGCAGTCAGATGAGAGATGTCTCTGGCCCAGTGCTCATTTCTACCTTATCCATTTGGTGCCGTGATTTCTAAAGGARGACTGGTACACACTGTAACTGCATTAAAACTCTGAAAACCAAATACACACTGCACAAATCTTGTCTGGAAGACGTATATAAGATCCACAGGACCATAATACAAAAGAGCATCAGAACCTTTAAGTAAATGAGTGATTTGAAAAGCACTGAATTTCAGCATTTCAGGTAAAACCACATATGCAAAGACATAGACTCAAAAATGTTAAGTAGCACAGCTTCATTGACTGTAGATGTAAATCAGTTGCTCACTCACTGGTTTGTAATGTRCATACAAGGAATACTGCACAGTTCCCCTCAGTGATGGAAACAACCTTATGGAAGCTGGTAATCACAGATTCCAGGGAATCCCTGAATTATGATCAGGGATTTTTCTGATAAAGTTTTTTTTTTACTATGAGGAGAGTGGACTCTTAAAGCAGGTATCATATGGAGGTCTTCCCAGACAGAAAGGGCAGAAGCAGGAAGAGCCTGTACAAATGTCTGGAAGATCTCTTACTTGTGAGCACACTGAGAGATGTATCAGGCCCTGCCAATCAAAGCCATTGCTAGTGCCAGGCTGTAAGATTTCTTCCATGAAAGCTCCATAATACAAAAGATATGATGTTCATTTGAAAACAAAAGGGGAAAAAAAAACGATAAACTACTATAACTAAACATACAAGCAAACCCATTAATTTAAATGTTTCCACATGGAAACATGAAGAAAAAGACTCTCTTACAACTTCTAAGTGAACAGAAGTGAAATTGGAGATATTTCATGGTCTCCTAAAAATCCGAGTCTTGACAAAAGTAAAACTTGCTGTCATTTTCAAGGCAGTAAATGTTTTACTGCTGGGAAAAGATTTTGATGTTTGTAATTTCTATTGAAGAGCACTATGAAGTAGTTAAAAATATTGCCACATCTGAAAAACAGACCAACGGGAAGTATAAGACACTTGTTCATCTGTATTTCTGTGACTTTTCTCACTTGGTATTATTTGCAACCCTACTTTCATGTCTGGCAACAGTGCCAACTCTACTAAGGATCATATATTACTTTTATCATGTTGATTACATATGTTCACCAGTTTTGCTGCCTATATATGATTAGTGTGGTTTGCACATACTTAGTGACACAATCCAGAGCATGACATTTTCACAGAAAATGTGTTTACTGGGAAAGAGCTCCTTAGAAGTTTGCATTCCTTTAAGCTTTGATCTACATGACATCAAGAATCCTACAGTTTGAATATATGTTTACCATTTATATTATTAAGATCTATCTCCTTCTCACTATATGGCTACTGAACACTTTGGTAGTCACAAAAAATTTCCTTTTCTCTAAGGTGAACTTAGTAGCAGCTGAACAAAAGAAAGCCTCTTAAAATGTTCTCATCTGTGACTTTAAACTTCATAGTGATTTGACATTTAAATTCTGTTATTCATCAGCACTTCACAGCAGAACTTGATTTGTCTAAATGGATTTGAAAGCCCACAAGTGAAGAAAATCAGAAAAACCTGGTTTTGAATATCAAAAGATTGTATGTGAAAAGTATTTTTACAGGCTGCACGTACCCRTTTTATTGATCAATTAACTTCTCCCAGAATGAATTTTTCTGAGACCATATATGAAAAGCCAAACCCCACCCCTGACACTTACTGATAAATGTCTTTTCTGAGCACAGCTCTACTAAGAGGGTTGTCAGCCTGAGGAGCCATAGAGACAGATCCAATCTTGAGAACCAAAGTGTCTTCTTTAATTGCTGGATTAGCTGTAGTTGGAAGAAAATACAGGTTTCATTAGAAGTCAAATGCACATRAAAGGAACACTGAAAAAACGTTTCTTAAAAAAATACGTAAGAATATTTGCTACRGATTCAGTTTTGCACAGGAGCAACATAAAATCAATAGCCCTGCTGTGATACACAAAGACAAAATTATTGTAACTCTCRTTTCCCCAGAGTTTTATTACACTACCGAATCCTACTCGGTGACTTCTCATTTTCTCTGATACTTTTTTTGGAGTTTTTACTCATGCTCTGTTTGTTTCTCCAATAATTATTTGCTGAAATATCAACATGTAAACCACTCTGAATTGTGCATCCTTTTTATTATGGGTCTAGATCCTTTAGATGCGAAACATGTCAGGATATCACAATATAACCATCCTGGTAGCATTTGGAATGAGCTGCAACACACATGAAAAGTTCAAACACAAGGACTGAAACAAGAGAATCTGAAATCTGACACAWATACAAAGAACAAGATGTAGTACTGGACAGTAAATTTCACATCAGTAACAAAATTACTCCAAGAAGCAAAATCTCAGCTTTCCACTTATCTCCATAATTTTCAAATTTCAGCCACATGTAAAGTTTYTCAGTTTAAAAGCAGTGGTCATAGCAGACAGAAAACCAGTGTTCTGCCCAGAAATAAAATAGCACCACATTTTTTGTAGAAAGCTAACCCTGTCAGCAGACACAGACAAATCATTTGGATAAGGTTGTGCTCAGACTCCACGWAACTAGGAAACTCTGGAGCACATGGGTTGCAAGTTCAAAGAGTTCATCATCTGAAGGGAAATGGTTCACCCCAACACCTGTGTGAGATGTAACAAGGATGGAACAACATCACACTTGCTGCCGCATCCAAAGAAGTTCTGCAAGACTCTCATATGTGAGTTTTGAAAGCAAGACTATAGTAGAAGAATATAGTTTAAATATTTTACTGAAGTGTGAAACACTTGGTGTGGTAAGAACCAGCAAAATCTATAGGTTTACAAAAACGGCTTCTTCAGACCCATTAATGTCTTGGTGAAAAAGACACCATGATTTGCAGCCAAATAYATATAAAGACAAGTGTATCTTTGAACAGATCTAACAAATCACAGAAATTTCAGAAATTCTAATATATTTTGAAATGATTTTAGGGAATACCCCAGTAAATATGTGGCAAAGTGGGAATACATGTTATGATACACAAATATAACAGCATACAAGTGATCTATTTAAAAGAACCTCATGTACTTACAAAATAGAGTCATGTCCTTTAGCTCCCCAAAGCAAAACAACTTACAGATGGTTTGGTTGCCAGAAATAAGGCACAAAAAATTAAGCTAATGAAAACATCCMTTTTTTGACTAAATCTGAAGTCATATTTTTAAAAATTAGTCAGGCATTGTACTAAATACTAGAATACTGCCAACGTACACTTAGATGTCAGGTATTTGCTTTCCAATATTCACATAAGAAAATGGAGAGAAGGCATTAAATATACATCTGATGGTAACAGCAACTTGATTGGGTGGCAAATGCCTTACTCTTGGGAAGTGGTTCTTAATAAGATCTATCTTGGCTAAGAATTTTAATTTGTTTCTGACAGTTAACAAAGCAAAATAAACACAGGAATACCCATAACGGTCTCTACTTGTGTAAATATTTTAGGAGTTTTTTCAAGGCTGGGCATGGACCTTTTGTGCAGAGTTTAGTGAAGGTCAATAAATTAAGCCAATTTTGAACCCGCAATAATTAAAGGCATTAATATATTTAGCTGGTTCCTAAAGAGTCATATGACTTCAAAGGACAATTTGTATCTCCATTCATGAAGCCATGCTTTTCAAAATAAGGGAATAATTAAGTTAACAATCACATGCATTGCAGATAATAAAAAAAAATGAGCGGAAAACATCTATGCTACATTTTAAGAACATACTTACAATGTAAGTGTACTTGCAATATAATATTGTACATATATGACTTTATCCTTACAATATAAGTACAATCTAGGAAAAYCTTACAGACTCAAGTGTGATAAGGYTGTTCACAATCTTACTCTATCCACTCAGTCATCTTTTTGCTGAGCTAAATAAATTATGCTCTTTTAATCCTTTATTTTAAGCCTTCTCATCTAGCACTTAATATTTGTGATACTTTCCAGCAACCTCTCTACTTTTATCAATACCCAGTTTTATAACAGAAAGAAAACTGGATGTGATATTCCATCATCTGCCATATGCAGAAGTACACCTACCTTCCTTATTTCTTTTCACTAAACCCACKGTGACCCTTGAGCCTTTTGCAGCCACTGTTTCCCAGGACAGCCTCCCCAGTCCTGAAGACCCAGTCTGTATAAACTGTTGATTTATAATTTAGCTTTAGAAGATTTACTGTATATTCTACAAGCAGTGATRTAAGCACAGTAACCCAGATGCACAGCCTCAGGCAATTCTTTGCAACATTTGCTGATGATAGCAGCAATGGTTTTATATCTACTTTCAGACTATTAAACACCAATTTCACTTACTATTCCAAATTGATGCATTTTTGTGGTTTCTTTTTAGACTTCTGGTTAGCCATTTTTAATTAATTTGACATTTCCACAGATACAGCATGGGGATGTATTTAAATACCATGAGACACAATGTCAAACTCCGTAGAAAAGTCTAAGCATATCAAATCTTTGCAAACRTTTTATCAACTAGGAATTGAAACCACAATGAAAAATGGAAATCAGATGTTTTTAAAAAGTCTAATTTTCCATAAAACAATATTTATTATCATGTAACAAATATGAAATTCTTTATTAACTGAATCCTGTAATATTTTTCCTTTATGATCTCTGAGGGAGAGCAGTAAAACTACCTGTTTTAATTTTATTTGAACATTACACTTTTCATTTTACTAGATATACCTTCAGCTGTCTAAAACCTGTTCTTCCAAGGTGTGTTAAAAATTAGCCTCAGAAGACCAAGATCCCTGAGCACAAGTTACTCAGCTTGACTGATCTGAAACTTTAATAGTAAGTGAGGAGGATGTTACAGACCATATGTTACGACAGACTTCAAAGTAGAGAGTCATGCTCATGTGACAGGAATATATCACTTCTACAAATGCAGGACATACATTTATTCAGTATGCTGCCTTTTCTTTTTCACTATCAACAAATTTATCATGTCCTTTATAGTGATTCCTGATATTATRCTCCTAGTACATACAAAAAAGAGTTGCTATTGTCCTCAAGCCATCCAGATGTGGATTCTTTTCTGTCTTTACAACTTTTTATTAGTTTTTTGCAATTTACAATTTTTACTTACAGTCTTCTGCTATGCAGTAATTCTTCCTCCTATTTGTCATATATTGCTTTTATATATCTAGTTAACATTATTTTATCGCTAAGTAAGTGTGGGCTGTTGGCCAGAGTTTGAAACACCACCTGATGTATTAACAAATCAAACTTGGAGAAAGCAGCATTACTTTAAAGCCAAGGATGGAATTCTGCCCTCAAATCTACCACGAAAACAAATGTTAATTTAGCGCTGTTGCAAAAACCATGAACCTAAAATATTATYAAATGGTGTGGGTGTAGTCATTCATGCACGTGTGCAAGTTCCTCAGAAGAAAAAGCATTATTTTGATGATTTCAGTGTTTGTTTYCCATAGTTCCTTGTGCAAGTTTGGGTTTGGACTGCATGAGTAAACAACAGATTTGCCTTTTTTTTTTAACTATACAGGTAAAGCCACAATTAAATGTGGGTTTTGGGAGAAGRGTAGTGTTCATAGCTACCAGTATGCACAGGGTGTGACCAGCAGACAAYTGACTAGAAGAGAAACTGAAATAATTTTTCTACTTCTGCTGCAGTGATTACAAATTGAAACACAAGTCTTATTGGATTGAAAATCTCTCCTAGTCAATAAATGATGAATGGGGGTCTTATGCTCTGACCTACCACACCAGAGATGTGGGTCTTATTCAACGCCTGCTCCTTATTGTTTCTAATTTCTATTGTTCTTGAAGACAATAAGCAGGAGAAGAGAGAAGCAATTTATTTAATGTACACAAACAAATGAAACTTYGGGAAAATCTGGGGTGAAAGAAGGAATGAAAGAACAGTACCGATTTTCATAGTGACGCTATTTCAGAGTTTTCCAGTGGGAAGTGGGTAGCTGGCTTTYTTATTAGTTTAGTCTGCAGCATTGTGCTTTAAAAGCTTTCAGTTTTTCTTCCCACTATCACTACTTAACCATAGCAATTCTGTTCCTCCCATGCATTATTAAGCAAGAAAGAGCAAAAAGATGAAGTTTCTTTTATAATTCTTTTTTAATGAAGTATACAGCTACAGAGCTACAAAAACATACTTTAAAAAAAGATTTCCTTGACAGCATGCCCTAGAACTCCCTTCCAACTAGAATCATAATTCTTTCTTGCCAAGACAGCCAGTCTAATTTTATCTTCCTGTGTTTTCAGCATTCCCAGTTGGAAAATTGTAGAGGATGCTGGCAAAAAAATGATCTATGTAAATTCTCACTGCATGCACTTCTTGCAATTAGGTTATGAGAAAAATCTAAAGACTATACTCTTAGGATTATACTGTGTGTTGTTGTACATAATGGTAAAAAAATATCCCCCATACCTACAGAACTTACGTAAACATACCAGGATACTAGTAAAACACTACTTTTTTTTAATCTCTAGAAGARTTGTGAGAAGTGAATGTACTCCTACTAGTTGTGACATGGTCTAATTTTAACATCAGCATTTCTATATATAAAGTTTGTAATAGGGATGGTAATGTATTTTTACATACAAAGGGAAAACAATATCTTACAGAACAAGTATTATCCATTGATCAAATAGCTATTTATGAACGGCTTACACTACCCAAACTCTGCAAATACCTGAAAGCCTCTTGCTGAAAGAGAGCTGAAATAGCTTAAACTAAAATGCTCAACTGCATCATCTGTTKGGCATCATCCACAAGGCACATTTTAATAATATTTTCCAAAGTAAACTAGAATATCTACCTGCTTTACTACTACACGGTTTTCCATATGAACTGAGGTTCCCTGCTTACACTCCATTGCTGGAACAGGTGTCTATGGAGCACTGCACTGACATCAGGCTAATGAAAGCTGACACAGAACCACCACTGCAGAACTGCATTCTCTTTCCACTAATTATAATCATATTTAAACGCAAACTCTATAGGTACCAGGAAAGCAAGAATCAAATAAATTGCTAAAAGAAATTTTGAGYGAATGTGCAGAGAAGCAGCATGAATGTTAGATGTTGCCTAACCTTTAAAACTGAAGCAGTGTTCAGTGATTTAACTAGAGGTATTTGTCTACCATACTGAACAGCAAAAAATCTCTAACATAAAATACTGTACCTTCTGCAGTATGATGATCTTCCTCATTTTTGGGAAAGAAGACTCTTATTACACCAGTGTTGATATAAATCAGAGGCAAGTTGCGGGAAGTCAGAGCATGAGTCCTCATAGGTTGCCCCGGTGACTTCCTTTTCTCCTTTTGACTCCTTGGCAACCTGGCTTGAAAAATGCTTGCAATTGCATTTAGCAAAGGAAAAGAGAGGACCACATCAAAGGCCTGAGCAGAGAGAAGGATCTCATGAAGAAAATGAGGAGAACCGTCAGTGTGACCTTCTGACAGCTTATGGAATGTTCTTCGTTCATTTCTCGAGATCAGTTTATGCCGGACATTTTTTGTCACAGCTTTGGTATAAGTGAGAGAAAGAAATCCATGTTGCTGATGTGACCCATCTAATAGTTTTGCAGTTGTCTGTTTCAATGAAAAATAAATAAATAAATAAATAAATAAATAAATAAATAAATAAATAAATAAACTGCTGCAAAAATCCACATGTAACATTCATCAATTACCATACTTCCAGTTAATGAGGATGTTTAAGATTCTATGTTTTCTAGTACCCTTCAAGTCATTTAATATTAAAAAAAAAAAAAAAAGCCAAAACATCCTTCATTATTTTGAATGCGCATGTCCACACTTCTCTGCACTGGGTCATCTAAAACTTCGAATTTCTGAACACCTTTTTCTTTTTGAATTATTTATATTTCACAAAATTCATATCCAATCAGCCAACCCCCCTAYATATTCAAGAAATGAAATTCATCAAATCTTTCTGATACTTTTTAACAGTTACATATTTTGATTCCTCCTTCATTTAAAATGTTTGTAGATCTTATCCCTTTGCATTGTTCCTACTGAACATGGTAGACACCATAATTGTTAAAATATCAATTGGGTGCTGAGATGGCTTCAGCCCATCTCAGCATGGGTGTATAAACCACCCTTAGTCAACTAAACAAGTAATGAACTGGTTTTGCCTCATTACCACTGAGAATTCAAAGAAAATAGATGTGCCACATGCTAAAGCACATAATTTCAAGATAAATTGCATTATACTTTAAAAATAGGAGATTCCTTCACTTAAGAGGGATTTGTGTAGCTAAAGATGACAACTAAATGCTTAGGTCCCACAAAATGTATAGAACAGTTTCCATCTTAAAAGTGTTTTTTGTCATTGTTAATGATGGAAAAATGTAAAAAAGCATTATTTAAACAATGTAATAAATACTTTATTGTAATAAAAAAATCTTTAAGACTATTTAAATATTAGCTTTAATCATGTAAGCACAAATATAAGCAACTATATTTGGCAAGTAGTTGCTTCTTTCAGCAGATCTTCTTTCAGATCTTAATCAATCTGAAATCAGTTTAATTTAAACATTGTTAGTAGAAGAACAGTATCACTTTCTTAAATAAATACGACACATAGATTAAATGGTGGAAAACTGGAAGATTTTGCAATTAAATGAATTAAAACAAATTGGTAATTTACATAAGAACTGAAACAAACATAATAAGAGAAAGTATTCCAATCAATATTCCCATCAATATWCATGATGAAAATAAATCAGACCATCCAGAACTTTCACTAACATAAAATAATTCCAYAGACCCACAGATTAAGAGGCCAATGTTATAACACAAAAAGTACTTCAAACATAAAGAAGCAAGAAGAAAATGGCTTAAATATCTCACACTGAGATATTCTGAATCAGCAAGTAATGCTCCAAGCATTTAAAAGAAACTCAAATATTAAATTGTTAATTGTTGCATTATCATAATAAGAGAAATTATTTTATAAGGCTGCATAAATGTATACTGCAGTAATACCAAGTATTTAAATCCCTAACCAGGTATCAGAATTACACTTAAAAATGCAGTATTTAGTACTGGCTTTTACATATTTGGCCTTCAAACGTACTGTATGTTCTCACTTCTAATATAAATGGATCTCACTGACTTCAGTGGTCTGTTCTTAGATACAAGGTTGTGAACCACTAATCCTCATTTCCTTATCTACTAAAAAATGGCAATTATTACTAAAGGATAAGATGGAAATAACACAAGTAACATAATCAATACAAGCAAGAAATATATTCAGTACAAAAATAAATTAAATKACAAGAAATTAATTTAAGGGKKTTTTTTTTCTTTTGTTTTTACTGGCATTTATTAGTGAAAGTTCTGTCTTAAAAAAATTTTAAAATAAGATTCTTACAGAGGGAAAGAAGCCAGAGAAGTTACTGAAAGGATCCTGCTTGCTTATAGGTCGAACCAACAAGGTACGTCTGTTCAGCTTGTCAGTACAGGAAAGGAACACACCTCCATATTGCCCCAGAGACCAAGAATCTTCCCCAAGGCTTGAGATAATGACCGAGGCATGGAAGATAGGAAGATAAAAAAACAAAGAAACAAAAAAAGGTGCTATAAGCAAAAAATTTGTTTAYATTTAGCTTGCATGTTTTGATGTAACTGCAAGATGAACCTATGCCACACCTTTTCCTAAAAAGCTGAAATTCAATCAGATCAATAAAAAAACCCCGAGATTTAAAAAGGTAACTGTCAAATTTTATGCGAAAGGACAACCTATAGCAAGAGGTCAAGACACATGAGAATAAAAGCAGAGTAAAATCCTGCAGGTAGAAAAGGGACTTACCCTGGATTTTCAGCAGACAGCTTTAACAGAACAAGGAGGAGAAAGATTACAAGAACAAAGACACTGAATGTAAAGCTGTACCCATATGTTACAAAAACAATATTATTTAGAAAAAGTCATCTTTTAAGTGTTAAAATGTGCCTTGTACGATAGTTCTTGTAATAATTCTTTTTAACATATAGAAGAATAAAGTGAAGTACATTGCTTAAGAAGAGTTATTAAGCTAAGCACCTTAGTTTACTAAAGAAATCTCACCAAAAGCTTTTCTCTGCATTGTAGAAAAATTCCTTCAAAATGTCCTGACTGCCAATCTCCCCCTGGCCTGGAAGACAGAAAGTTCACCTTGTCTATTCTCTGCTTCTGCTTTTAGTCCACAGAGATTCACACACAGGAAAGGTACTCCAAATAGATTAGAAAATATAAATATAAAT
>NW_026623294.1:1678860-1695236 GCF_030028575.1 Malurus melanocephalus | reverse complement strand
GAATATCCTCTGGGGTGAAAAACAAAGATTTGCCCCATCAGCTCTCCGTTTCCCTGAAGGTTTTCCTCTCGGCTGGTCGGAGAGGCCTGCAGGGGGGATGTGAGGGCCGGGCTCGGCAGCAGCGGGAGGGAGGCGCCTCAGCGGCGCGGCCGCCATGGAGACGGGATCCCGCCGGCGGCTTCCCGGGGGCCGGGACACAGCACTGCCGGCCCGCTGAGGGGCTCAGAACCCGCGGGAACGAGTCCCAAACTCAAACAAATCAGCGCTGTGCAGTGCTGAGGGGTCTCGTTGTTTTTTTGGTTTTTTTTTTTTTTTGGTTTTTTTTTTTTTTTTTTCTTTTTTTTTTTTAGGGTTCTAGGTGGGGTTGGGGGAGGGTGAATTGGGTTCTTGGGGTTTTTTGGTTTTTTTTTCCCCCAAGCTTGTTAAGAAAAGCTGGCTACTGAGAATACTGGAATACAGAATATTCCTGGAATATACTGGCATAGAATATCCTGGGTTGGAAGGGACCCACAAGGATCATTGAGTCCAGCTCCTGGCCCTGCTCAGCACCATCCCCAAGTGTCACACCGTGTACCCAAGAGCATTGTCCAAATGCTGCTTGAGCTCTTCAGGCTGGGGCTGTGACCAYTGCCCTGGGGAGCTATTCCAGTGCCCAACCACCCTCTGGGTGAAGAACATTCTTATAATATCCAATCTAAACCTCCCCTGACACAAATTCAGGCCATTTCCTCAGCTCCTGTCACTGTCACCACAGAGCAGGGRTCAATGCCTGCCCCTCYTCCYCYCMYMASRARGRWSGWSWMKRCWSYRAKGWSKYCYCTCAGTCTCCTCCAGGCYGAACAAGCCAAGTGACCTCAGACACTCCTCATTTGGCTTCCCCTCAAGGCCCTTCACAATCCTYGTTGCCCTTGCTTTCTAGTAGCTCAGTAACTTTCTTATGGTGCCCAAAACTCCACWCAATATTCAGGGTGAGGCCGCCCCAGGTCAGAGCAGAGCGGGACAATCCCCTCCCTTGCCCGGCTCACAATGCTGGGCCTGATGCCCCCAGGAAACGCTTGGCACTCCCRCATCGTGACATGATTTTAAAAGATTAAAAAGAATAAAGCACAAATTTTAATTAGCAAATAGTATATTGTATACAAACAAGAACTGCATTTGCATTTGTAACTTAGGCAAAAAGACAGGAATTGAAAGACAGCTCATCAGGAATAAAATCACAAAGAAATGTTGGAAATGTTGCTAAGTTGATATTAAATCTCTGTCCTACTGTACATAGGAACAAGAGCATCCAGCAAGGCCTTGCAGACATCAGTCCCAAGTCAAAATTATTTGTGCTCCCAAATATTTTCAATGCCAAATGCTGTGCTGAAGCTTTTAATAATGTTTTGCCTCTCATGGACTAACACAACTACCGTATTTTCTCTTAATCTATTAATTCATAATGGAATTTGTCAGTCGGTAAAGACAAACACTAACCTAGTTAAACAAAGACTASATAGGCTCTCTCCTTGTCAAGACTAGTGTATTCACAATCAACACAAATTAGAAGGTGGCACATGCAGTCTGTCTCTAGAACCGTGTGCCGGGGTGCCAAATGACACTCATATTGTGGAGCAAACAACCCAGACAGGAGGACTTGTTAAAGCTGGAAGGAAGACTARGCCTAGGTACTACCCTGAATACACACAGTACTGGTGATATACTGGTGGAGATTAACTGCTGAAGTTTTACTCGGGGTGCCATGTGGCATAAAACAGACCATCAGCTCAGCACTCTGCACTACATTAAATGCTGCTTTGCCACAGCAATAGAAATTTCTAAAAAATGGAGTTGTTTCTTTTTAGCATATAAGAGTAAGGTACCATAAATCATTAAATACTGCACTTGCTAACACATCATGAACCAGTATCTCAGGAATTTCTCATTTTAAAGTTAAGCTAAAAGGAATTMTTTTGTTCTAATGGATCAACAGAGCAGCAAGTGTGAAAGAAACACCCTCCTAAACTTGCAATGATTCCTTATATATTTCTTTAGAATTAGATCTAATTCTGAGGAAAACATAATTCAGATTTTTACTACTTAAAAGGTTAATATAATTTAACTGAAATTGAATACCTACCTTAAATTCAAGTTAATAATTAAGAAGAAAAAAACCCCAAAACACCACCTGCCTTTATCTTTCAGCCTGAAATTAATGCATAACAACTCACAGGAATTACCTGTTTCTGTAATGGTCAATATTGAAGCTTTCTATTTTACATTTGATTTTGGTATAGACATCCTGCATATCCACGGAGGCACTGAGATCCTCTAATTCACTGACAATACAGACTTCTGCAATAGTCAAAGAAAACAAAAATTATTAATTCTTAATCTGAAACTTGAAGGATTTTAAGCAAGAAATATATCTCACACATTACATTTTGTAAATAGGATGATGCTACTTCTACTAAGTTTTCTCAAAAAGCACTTTTTGATCCAAGTGTCACACTCGAATTCAAGTCTTTTTACATAATCATATTGTGAAACATATATATGGGGTTTCTAATTTAGATTTTGCGGCACAGTCCCTGATGGGAAGAAATGAAAAAAAATATTTGCCAACATATTTATTCTAATTATAGAGTAGAGTTTTCTTTTGTGTAATTAGTTTTTTAAAATCAAAGGCTCAAATACACTTCTTGAAAATTAGCCTGAAAATTTGGTCACCTTCTTTTTTCACATTTCTATGGGCAATAATGTTAGTAGCTAAGCAGCAGTATTTCCTAGAAAATTAAATTGAAGTCCTGCAGCTAATGGAACTGAGTTTCTTTCAAACAATTACTGTTTGATGACAATTAAACTGTATCTCAAAGAAAAAAAGATAAACTGTGCAGAAYACATGTTTTTCTTTTCAACACTGAAGCTGAAACTTTTCCACTGAACTCTAYATTAAACTTCCTATGACTTTAATGATTATATTATGGTGATTATACGAAATCAAAATTTGAAATTATCAATATAAAACTACAATGGACTCTATATGGACATACAGAAAATATGTAACTAAATCATATCAAAATGAARCATAATTGTTTCTAAGGAAATAAATGCAACACTCTTAGTAAATTAAYCAGCCTATYTCCAGTTTAATTTAATAATCTGTCCACATGAAGGGGGAAKTTTATGGCAAAGAAWAACAAAATTCTAATTTGCATGCAGTAAATTAGCAAACAATTTATTGCTGTTATTGAAAATAAAACTTCAACCCATTATTTTTGCATTATAGTGTTTAGTGATGTTGATACAAGTTCTAAATAGCCAATATTGTGCTGTAAAATTTGTTGTGCTGCTTGGAATTTAAAGKAATATGTTAGGGGGGGAAATGCTGAATACCTGTGCCATTATTTCTAGGATCAGGTGCAAACAGTTTCACAGTAATTTTTGGCAACATCCACTGCATCCATAGGCTGACACGTCCACTTGAGACTCCAATATTACTTGTTGTTTGTTCCAATGTAATGGAGTCTGAGAATGGAGAATCATCACCACCCTGAAGAGAATCACCCTATGAAACAGAAGCAATAGCTGAGGAAAAAGTAAGTATTGCTTTCCACCACTTCTCATTTTTTCCTCTGTCTTGACTGATATGGATGCCCAAACTCAATAAAGATGCCCAAACAGTATATTTGAATTAAGTCATTTGTAACACCAAAGAAGTATTCCTCCCTTTCCTTTGGTAGAGATAACAGACTTCAGCAAAGACTAAAAGGTAAAACTGTTAGGTTTTACAAGAGGTCTCCTTGGCATAGTATGCTTTCCTTATTAACTCTGCACTATGGAAACAYTGTCTTCATTTAAAACACAGGCTAATAGGAATATTTGGAGATGCAACAGGAAAAGGGGTATGGAGGCTTGCACATATCTGAAATGAAGAAAGAATCATTGGAAGTATCAAAAGAAGAAATGACCAGTAAGGCCATAAGACCTTCACTATGTATGCACTAGGTTTGGGGTTTTTTTTTTTTCCCCTTTTATGAATTTCCCTGCAATTTCCTGGAAAASAGAGAAAATTTCCTGGAAAATGAGAGCTTTTCATAAGAATTGAAAACTTTATTTGCCACTTTCTAAATACTTCTGTTGCTTAAAAAAATGATTGTCACTTGCAATAGTCTTAAATGCATGAAATACTGACAAATCAGCCTGTAGAAACTTCTGAGCCATCAATAATCTATGTTCATACCCTAAATTTTAAGGGCGTAACAAAAAAGATACAAAGGCTAATGTTTTTAGGAGAAGATGACAAATTAATTCTATACTGAAAATTCTGTCATGTGGGCTTTGCAGAGCAATGCAGACATGTTCTGACAATATTYACCAGCCAAAAGGTTTCAGTCTGCTCCTTTGCTGGATCTTACTGCCTCCAGACAGGGAAAGAAAGRTGCAAACAGAATTGCTCATCAGCCCCTAGTGTTTACAGCCTATTAAACTGAATGCAAAGGGACACATAAGTCACTAATATCATCCAGAAGCTACTGAATATCCAGGAGCATCTTCACTTGCAAATCCACCATGTGTTCTAAGTTTTCTTCATTCAAGTACAAAGAAATGAACAAGGTTCAGTCACTTTGATCCATTAAGATCAAGTTGTTTCTAAGATTAACAGACCAATAAACACTTGAAGTCTTATCTTTCATTAAAGGTTTGTGGGATTAGGCATTGTAAATTATGATGAACAACACGTTCGAGATTTATCTAATTAAAAGCTGAGATTATCTCTATGGAAGACACCCTGGAAATCAGACCTACAGAGTAAGCACTACAATGGGACTGAAACCTTTTAACCTATCAGGCAAGAAGTCAGAATGCACTGATTTCGGCTTCAAATGTCCCAGGAAAACTTACTTTCAGTAGCAAAATTAAAATCTGACAGTACTTGCTTCCTTCTGTAGTCCAAGACTGGAAAATGCAAGTATGGAAGTTCTGTTAGCAATCTATTTTCTGGATGGGTAGGGCCTATCCCAAACTTAATGACATAGCTCATATGGAAGCATTTATGGTGACAAATCACATTTTTATTCAACTCAGGCCTATGATTTAATTATAGGTTTTCTAAACTCTTAAGAGGATGCTGAGAGAAACAACAAAAGTACTTTATCTGTGTGCAGCAAGTTTTATTCTTGAAAAGCTCARTCATACTACAATTGGTAGGAAACCTTCTCCATTGTCAACATCTGACACAGGATTTACCACTCCAGACACTCATTCCTGTGAGGAAGGGAAAGCTTGCCCAACTAACCAATGTAKGTTTCTGGAAAATAACACCTAAACATGAGACTATAATACCTGGAACTGTTCAACATATGTAACATGAACTGCTGAAATGAAAATTAAGATCCGGWTCACCTTCAACTATCTATTGTGATGGTGGCTTTGCATTAATCAAAATGTATGAAAGAAAACAAGCATATTTCTATTGATTTTTATATTTTTATATAAGGCATTATTGCTTACAGCTCTGAACAGATTACCTGGARAGCCATAAACCATCTTTTGAAAAAYTRTTCAGACTCCAGAGGTGCAAAAAGCATTTGCTCCCTATCACATTCTAATCGAGCAAACTTCCTCACACACTCCCACCTGAAATCTCTCTCCATGTCATGGACTTAGCAAGACCCCCTTGCTTGYAGTGTTTGTTTACTCTTCCTCTCTGTTTTACTCTGCCTGCAAATGTAATTATTAAATATAGCAGGGCTTGTCTCCTGCTGGGTATCTAATAATATTTAATGCCTACCACAGCAGGACATCTAATTAGGGAAAGCTAAAGCATCTCATTTCACTATGATGCATCTAGTTCCGAACTATGAATGGCACATTGGTCATATGGCACCCAACAAGACGAGGAAAAAAAAAAAAAAAAGGAGTGGTAAAATCTGCTAAATAACATGTTCAGGGCAGAGATTAACTCCTTTCTGCCAACCTGTGACTTTTATTTCCTATTATTTCATTCTCCAGCAAAATCCTTTCTGCTGGAGATTTTCCCTGACTTTTTTGTCCAGACTATCTTTTAGTAGTGTTTGCTAACCATGTCATCGCAAGACATTTCCCACTGTCTCCACAAAGTGCTCTGCTCTGTCCAGTGCCACTTAATGGTCCTGCAAGGCAGCATTAACTGACAGTAACACAGGAGTAAATATCTTCTCAACATGTAAAAAAAATTCCATTTTGCTTCTTCAAGGATGCCAGCACCTGTCCTTGGAACAAAAAAGTTTGGGGGAGCAGCCTGGAGAGTATCAGGCCTGGAAGGTCCCCGGCATCTGAAAGGACGTAGGCAGCAGTSACTCCTCCAGCACTAACCAATGTTAGTCTTTATTGCTTCTCCTGAAATGGCAGGCTCCAGTAATAAGACAGTGACATAACCCAGTCATTTTGCTGTCTTCTGACTATCCCTGTCAACCCTCTGCAAACACCAGCCTGCTTCCCTGCAACTATTTATGCTGCTCATTTGTAAAGCAGTAAAAAGTAGCAGTGAAAAATGTATCCTTCCAAAACCACAATACTCTGAGAATTATATCTSCCATGTTAATGAGTCTTTATTTGTAAAGTCCTCATTCTGACATCAGAGAAGCCTCAACCTATTTCATGACTTGAGATTTCATRCCATCAGAATAGCATTAGTTCTGAGCTTTTCAATTTCTGCCAATAAACTCCTTTCTTTTTGTTCCTTTTGTATAACACCAACACAACTCCTTTGACACTCTTCCTTTCAGTAACATTCCACACCTTCAAAATTTGCCTTTGAATGATTGCCCCAAAAGATGAAGCTTCTGTGTTGGAGTTTGACTGTGTGTGAGACAACCCTTCTCATCAAACCTCACAGGCTCCAGATAAACAGTGKGGTCTTTGGAATGTGGGGATCCCTKCAGCMGGGCAGCTCTGAAGGAAGGATCCGGCCAAGGAGAATTGCCCTTTGTTGAGATCTTCTGATGGATTTCACAAAGAATCAAGAAGTAAAAGCCAATGAAGGTGAGGAAAGAGAAAAACAATACTTGCATATTTATTTACAATTCAAGATGAAGTTCAAGTCAACGCTGATATTCTGTATAGCCATTTGTGGCTCTCTATTTTTTGTATTCTATAAAAAGCAATTTCTTTTTCTTTCCTTTTTTTTTTTTTTCAATTCAAAGAATTTTTCGAGTTCTTTTTGTACCATAACACACTTAATTTTGCCAAACCATAACTTACAAACTGTGATGGAATGGGTGGGAATGAGAGACAGGCTCCTTCTCATCTTCCACACAGACCCTCACTCTCCCACTGAACATGTTCCAAAATGGATTTGAATGAAAATCAACTTTGCTCTAAAATTTTGGCACRTCTCTACATATCTGATAGTTATAAAAGAGGAAAACAATAGATGATAAAACTTAAAGTGGTACACTTGATAACAAGTATGTACTGCCACCATGGCAATATTTGAATTTTGAATTGGGTTCTTTTATTTCCATAATTTAATGTTTTCAGCTGTTTCATACATCTTGCTATATTTTTTTTTCACAGAGAGCTATTTTTGTTTATTGATTTGAGTACAAAGATAACTTTTTTTCTGAAGACAAGTCAGGCTACCATTTTCCCACACTTCCTTAGGATTATTTTTTTGACGATATTAAATTATGCACAATGCCTCTCAGAGATTCAKCTAACCAGTTGATAATTTTGGCACAAGGTTATTTAAAACAGTATTTGTGAGACTTTTGAAGGACTGCATTTATCCAGCATAACTCCAGACACATATTTAAAGCAAATTAACCCAGAAATATGCAACCAAATTTAAAAGTAGGAAATCCTGAATTTTAGGGAATGTAACCCCTACCAGCTTCCAAACTATTGCATCTACCTATTGGGTTTTTTTGCACAAAAAACCCAGRGTTACAGGTACCAACCCAGACCTATAATTAGAAATCGGACAGGCAGATGCCAGGGTTTGGAATTCATTCTACCAGAGAGCCTGAAAGTGCTAACAAGGGCYTCCACCTGGGCTTGCTGCATTCCCACCCAGTATTCCAGGTCACTTTCCCATTCTATCCCTTGGATGGCAGCAAGTCAGTGTGGCTAAAACTGRGTTCAGCTTCTGCATTCAGCGATAACCTCTTGATGGCAGTCATGGCAGCTGCCCAACTGCTCAACACCCTGTCCCTGTCGGAGGTGAGAGGGCCTCTGCCTCTGCCTGCTTCAAATGTTTAATATCAACRTGCCACCTACATTTTTTTTGCCATTAAAACACATGTAAACAGTTGAATTTGCCCATTTGTCAGAGGCAGAAGCTCCTCTGAAGACAGACGTAACATGTTGTATGACTGTCCTTTGGGAGTCAAAAAAAAGGGAAAAAATTGCCTTTCTTCTCAGCCCTCTGTTCATGGTAATGTAACCACAACCATTGAGCAGAGTCAAAGGGCCTGAAAAACTGGTGGTCTGCAGTAGCTTACATATTTAATTTTTTTCCCCCAAATAAGCTCAAATACACAAAAACTTTTTGGAATGAAAAGCTCAGAAACGGAAGTGACAAGAACAACTGTATTCTTGTTTCTCATGGAGTTTCAATTTTCATTTTGGATTTTCAGCACCCAGCATGTTATTGTAAAATATGTTTGTGCATTAATTTTCTGCTCTGTTTCCAGATCTACTGAAAAATCAAGCCAGAGTCGGAAACCCTGAACTATTTTCCCACAACTTCTCATGCCAAGTCCTAAAATATACAATKTAATTCTTTTACCAATTGTTGCAAATTGACCAATATACTGAGTTTATTTTCTTACGAGAATTTATCTTTGTTCATCAGGAWGATCCAAACATATGAGGCCTTCATCCTTGGCCTGCCTAAAGCTCAGGGATGATCACAGTTTGGCCACACTAATGCTATGCCTTATCAAAATAACTTGTGCATTCTTGCTCAATCACTGAGTTTCCCCAAGGACTAAACACTTCTACCACTGTTTGYACTTAAGTAAACAGTAACAAGTGGCCTGTTGTAGTCTGTACTACCTTACCTTTTCCAAGGCAGGGATGGGAACAATGATTAACTGTTTCCAGCCTCCAGTATTTGAGCCTCTCACTYGTGTTTCCCTGTCCTACCACCACCCAGGCTAAAAGTCAGTAAGCCTAGGTAGCTTTATCCACATCACCATCAAATTGTCATCAAGAAAAGAATTAGACACAGCTTAAAATATAAACCATTCACAAATCACATAAACAAATTACTTTTTTTTTTGCTATTTGATATAAACARTTGTGCAAGTTTGCTTTCTTCTTTTATAGCAAGTCTGTTGCAGCTGAAAGAAGCTTTAAAAATAATCATGTGTCTCCCACAGAGCAAAACACAGTAACTAGAAAATCTCTAAACTTAAAAAATCCCATAGCTATAGCAGCCAAGCATTTTTTGTTTGACAGACTTCAAGATTTCAAGGCTCAAAATAATAGAAATATACAAACAAAATACAGAGTCTGATAAAAAAAAATCTGGAAAATTTCTGTTAGTCAAAACTATTGAAAAATATACTACTATTTAATTATTCTAATGTTGTCCTTTAATCACTAATTCACTAATCTTCATTTAGATAATTTATAATTTTTAGGAGAAAAATTATCTAGCTAGTGTATAACATTTATTGGGAACATGAACAAAATTAAATAAATGATGAAAAACATTTTGCAAATGGGTAAGATGTGAACACTGAACTTGGACCCATATTACCAAAATAATCTTGGTAACATATGCATGAAAACAATTACCGAATCAGTTTCAATTAATGCTCCAAGTACAGCATGTACTCCAAATACTGCTGTCTATATAGAGTATCAAAAACAAATTGTTATTTATAAAGCTGGTGGTTTCTGATTTTAATGAGAAATTAATTTGATGTGAGTAGRTGGAAAAATACTATTTTTGTGACCACATTGTTTTCTTACTATTATTGCTTACCTTCAATTCTGTATCCATGGCAAAATTATTCTCAATTGAAATCACACACACATAGAAATATACCAAAACCAAGGCTATTCAAATAATCTAGAAAYATTTTAGTGGAACAACTTCAGAACTGAAACTCTAGCTCAAACACCATTTAATGAAGTTGTCTCTTCTGTGTGTGTGTAGGATGCYTATAGACAGTAAGCACTAGCAATTACCATTTCATTTTCTCCACACCTGGGAATTAATATAAACTATACACAGGGCTAAAGAAATCCTGGCCAAACACTGAATTGTAACCGTTGGGTACCTGCCTGCATTCCAAAATTGTTCTGTGAGGTGCCCCTAAAGATGATGGCATTATCCTGAGGCAGAACCCCAGTCTCTCAGAAAAGCCGCCCCACATTCTAATAGATTTATGTTACAAAGCACTGCATACATGTGATTGGTGTACCTTCAACTCATCTTATGCATTTTTTACTTTTTCTTGGAGCACAAACAAGGTCAACTCACTATTTTAACCAGTGAAACCTGACAAGAGCACTAAGAAAACCACAAATACTGTGCCTGTGCAGTCACACTGCTTCTTGTGACCTATTCTACCTGGTGACTTACAACTAACGATACTCATGGATGAAGTTTAACACTGTATTCATGCTGACAAAACAAGCAGCCTGCTTTCTTCAGTATAGCACAGAACTCCTTCCCATGCCTCTGATATTTTACAGTCTTAGGCACACACAGACAATTTCATCTGGCACCAGATTGCTCCAGGCAGTTACACAGTGCTGTAAATTATGGAAGCAGAAATAGATAAAACTGAGTGGCCAATCTTTTATCTGAAGAGGCATATCCAAATGCTCACGTGACTGAGCTACGAAAGCATTTCTGAGACATRGACAGCTGAAAGGGGAATAACTGGGCTTCAGGAGAAGTTCAGAGAYGGCACAGTAGTTCAACAGTGGCTGGATGGAGGTGGGGTGAGCACACAGCCGGGTGCAATGCCAGCCTTGATAGCCTTTCCAGCCCTGGCACCACTCCTGGCTGCCAATAGAAATTGCACACAGCAGCTCTCCACTGACCCAGGCAAGAGAGTGACTTTCTGACTACTCACAAGAAGCACAGGTATTACAGGTGCTTTCAAAACACTTACTATTCTATTAATTGTGGACTTGAAAAATGCCATATGCTTCTTCATCTGAACACACTAACCATATGTTTCTGATACATGCTAATATGCACTCACTTYGAAGAGAATACAGACAAATAATAAATATAGGAGCAATGCTCCAAATCTTTTCTCTCTCTTTTGTTCCACCAAAATGAGCAATATCATATTCTTCATTAGTGTATTGGGGCAAAGTTACTTTCTACCTGGACTCTACTGCTCTGATTTTGCTGATTCTTCCTTGACTGCGCACCACCACTCTTTGTAGGTCAGAACTCACACAACACATTTTTTTTAAGAAATAAAAATACCTCTGTAGTGGTCCCAATGTCAGCAGATGGACTGCATGTGCTGGTATCTGGTGGAAAGGTACCAATGCTACTTTTAACTGGAGAACTGGGAGGAGCAGGTCCTGTCATGGTTTCAGTATAGACAGAAGATACAGATTGATASAGGACTCCTTTCCTCTGAATTTTGTTCCAAACTTTACTTGTGATCTCAGCCAGTTCATACAGAAGTTGTACCTAAAAGAAAAATTAAAACTTAATTTTAGGATGGACTCTTTCTTAATGAGGTTAAGGAAAAATCATCAAARTCCTCCACTGAGACTTACAATATAGCAGAACTGAACTTCTCACTATTTATAATGTTCTGATAAGCAAACGTATAATTAAGCAAATTTAATTTATCATATTTTTCATATGTATAGATACCGTCTCTAGGAAAAGGCAAATGTAAACTGTAAGATATTAACAATGCAAAAAATTAATAATTTACATTGTATTAAAATAATGATCCCATGCAGCATGTGAAACTGATCTGGTTTTGGAAGAATATTCTCTACCAAACTCAATAGTATCCTGGCATATGTCATTCCAGTATTCAGAAACACACTGTTTAACTTGCAGATTGTTTGACTCAGTTCTAAGGTATTTACACAAGTTTTTGTAAATAGGCATTAATCATGGAAYTTGTATGACAACATTCTGGAATATACTGTATAAAAAATGCTTGGAGAAAACTGAAAATAATATATAAGCAGATTCACAGCTGGATACCATACCCAACTTGCCATTATAAAAAATTGAAGTTCTCATATTTATAAGAACTTTAAGCCTCAGGACACTTCTACTCGATGAAGCTGGCTTCTTATGTGGGCAGAACAGATGCAGAAAAACACTGTTGTCAATCTACATTTGATGTAAAACAGTACTTGATTTKGTGCGTGAGAATGTGTGATGAAGTCTCAAAGCATATGCTGCAGCCCTTTCTTAAGAGGTGAAAAGCTGGAATTTTGTAAAAACCTTTTAAATTCATCTTTGATTTTCTTTTGAAGTTTCAAGGTTTACACAGAGCAGGTCTTCTAATCTTTTGACAGAATTTTTTCCTTAGAGGAGATAAACTTCCAAGTACATTGTTTTTCTTCATACACAGAGCAAACTACAGACAACAACTCTGGCTGTGATGAAGAGCTCTTTCAGTTATGCTGCAAAGTACTTTGTGTCCRTAGCACCCTGATATGCACTGGTAACCTTCAAATAACACAACTCAGATTGCTAATTTTTCCCAAGTATTTTCCATGTAATGCAGGAAGCTCAACTAATATCCTAATGTAACAAACTAACTAATGCAACTTCCACCCAACTGATTGACTAATACAGCATTAACTGGTGTTGACACTTTGCTGGCAAAAGTATCTCTAGAAATTTAATAGGATAGAGGCAGATATCCAAATCATATGTGCTTGCAATTTCCCCCATCTCATTTTTTTTTCAAGAAACAAAAGCATAACTTAAGATATATTTGTTTTAATGAGGCAGGGTTTTCAGAAAATTATTTATGCTATTGTTCCTAAAGGCATAAAGGAATGCAAAAGAAGGAATTTGTGTTTACATATATGCTCATTYAAGAAGGTGAAGAGGGTTGTCATCAGTTAATCCAACACCAAAGGGTTGAAATCTTACCCGGGTTGCAATAGTCATAATCGTTAAAGTCATCGATCGTTAAAATAGTCATAATAATTACTTATCCTGGAGGGATAATCTCTCCTTATCAGGGAGAATTTTTTTTTAATTGTTCAGGCTAGAATCTTTCCAGCCACTCTGAAACAGTGGTTATTTCAGAAGGCAGTAGCCATGTCTCTGAACATCACCAGCAACCAGCCAACCAAGTAGTATGATAAAAATACTCTATCATGCTATGAATCTAGAAATAAAATAAGTTCACCAAACAAAAAGGCACACTTCCATTAGAGGGAGATGATTTTCATGGAGTTACTTTAAAAGGTAAAAAAATACAAAGAAGCCTCACAACAAAAACTCATTAAAACAAAAAAAATGACAGTTTTTATCTGTCACACGTAAATAAAATTTCAAAACTTCACATAAAGTCACATCTTTGGTTACTTTTTAATGCACTTTATTTTATTCCATTGGTTATTACTGATTAAAGTGAAAGGATTTCTAYTTCTCTTGTTRGTTGCACGTTTTCAAATAYGTAGTCTCAATAATTTGCAAATCCRTCTCTGATTATATGRGAAGAGCTAGTCTAAGTGTAAGGCCTCCCTCCTAAGTATTTTGAGCATAACTATTTTTAGACCRCACTATTTAAGAGAAGAAAAATTACAGGACAAAAAGAATAACTGCCAGTATTTATTAAAAATAGGCTTCCCCCACTCACAGCTTCCATTCCCTCCTCAGAAAAACCACACATAACTCCATAAGACCCCACTGACTACTTGGCAAAATCTGTAAAGCTCAATATGTTACAGCATTTTATACTTTAAAAATAACACATAACTACAAATTTAAAAACTACATCCAAAGTCAATAGCCTGGCAATTCTGCACACTGGAAGTATCTATTGACTTTACAGCCATCAGCACATGGTTTCATATTATATCAGAATAGTCATATAATACTTCACCTTTGCTACCATTTAACAAATCCACCAAATTTCACCTAGTCTTAAGCTGTCATCTATAGAAAAAATACAGCCTGTCATTGTAAGGAATCAAATTKCATAGTTACTCTACTGTGAATTTATAACTATCAAATGCTGTTTATGTAACTGTATTTTTCATCTTCTGTTCTTTGGCATCTGGTTAAAGAAGATTGATTGCTTTTTTTTCTTCCCTTTTGCATAAGTAAAGCAGAAAGGACAAGTGAGGCACAYGTAAAGGAGAAAAGGCAGTTCAAGAACCTTTAGTAAACTCAAATAATTTATCTCCTTCCTTTCAGTCATTAGAATACTTCAGCATATTAATAACATCGCAGTGTACAAGGACATCCATTAAGACAACAACATTTGATCTAAAATTCCATAGTACAACTTCATTTCAACTTTTCACTATGCTCATAATATAAATTAAATGGAGCTTAGAGTTTCAGTTTTTCAGTGGAAGTATTTTCTTACAGTTTGCAAAACAAATTATTGAACTTTAATGGGAATGCTTGAAAAATTTTGTATTTTTAAATTTCCTTTTTAATTCTCAACTCACATTTAGGTAAGCTTTGCACCGATAACAATGCCATTCCACTTTTAATCTTAAACACCTACTCCATTTGAAACTACAGCAAACTAGGTCCAAGTCATTAAAAGGTGCACTTTCTGCAAAATCTAAGAACACCTCTTCCTTTCAATAAACACAAACGTGGTGGTAACTTCTGTTTACATGTATTCATCTTGTTTTTCTTCCTTTTACTGTAGGATACCATTGCTTGCCTAAAAACCACTTTATATTCAAAGAAACATTAGTTCTGTGAAAATGTAGGAAAAAAAATTACATTAAACCACTTCGATATAAGAATCCACAGTGACAGCAGAATAGTCTCATAGCATTTAATGGTACATCTGCAATTCATTTCACTCCATCAGCCAAAAGTTGCATTTATACTACAGCTATTACTTTTGGAGAAGAGTTTAAATTACAAAAGTTGAGAGAGCTTCAAAGCAAATCTCAGTCTAAGCACCTTGATCTTGATGGCCCGGTTAAAAAAAAATTAAGATAGAGWCCCTCTTCATGAAAATGCAGATCAATCGTACTTAAATCAAGTTAATTTTTAATTTCCTTTCATAAATCAATTAAATGTACCAACCTGGGGGTTGGAGCATTTTATTTCAAGGGACTCAAGGTCGACGTGGAGGCAGACGACAAACGAGTGTCTGGATTCCGGCCCCGAAGGAAGCAGTTTCTGGGAAGTCACAGCTAAAGTAGAAGTACAGCCCATGGGTTCTACCAAATTGAGTGTCATCTGTTGTCCAAGAAGGGTATATATACTGAAATGATGMAGACTAATTGTCCATGGAAAAGCATCACCTAGTGATTAAAAATAAGGGAAAAGAGTTAAACAACTGTTTATTAAGATGTAGGGTATTAATTTAACACAACTAGCAAAGGCCTTACTCTAAACCACCTTAGAAGTCAGCAAACRCATTTAACAACCATTAAATTGATCCCAAACTCTCATAAATATAATTCAACTGTCAATTCCATGCTATACTTCAAAAACTAAACAATAGGAATAAACTTTTTACAACTTTTAAAAATTGAAATTCATTGGGAACAAACATGTACAACACAGCCTTTAAGGAATTTTTTTTTGCTTCATATAATTTTCTTGAAACTTAGGATTATCCAGAAACCACTCTCCACTTTTTTTATCATATGGGTGCAGTTCAGAGCCAGTTCCTTCTCTTAAATACCTATACATATACACAGGTTTTAATACTGAAAAAGCAAATTCTTTTCTCAAAAAGTCTACAGGTTGGATTTCAACACAGTGGTGCCACAGAGCCCATCCCAATGCACACAGTGCATCTCGCTCCACCACCTCATTTAACTTCCTAGGAACAGAATGGTGATGGATTTTCTAAAAACAAGTTATTATGGGCATACACTTAGAACTTAATTTCTTACATTTAGGAGGAAGCCCACCCAGAGAAGTTCCCGGAATCCTACCAGGAATTGTTATCAAGACTAATCAGCATGGCAGGRTACAGCTGAACAACAAAATGCCTACAGATGCCATACAATCAGTTTTCTTTAGGCTRTCAATAGACAAAAAATAAAAGTTTCCAAAGAAGGATCACAGTATTATTCAGGTGGTTCTTCAAAGGGTCAAAGGAACTCCTTTTAGTGAAGGAAAGTTTTCAACAGCTCTGCCAGCTAGAGCTGAACACACAGATTACAGAACCTGAAAMACAATYCRTGTGGTGGGTTGACCCTGGCTGAGTGTCAGGAACCGACTACAGCTGCTGTAT